>NC_133325.1:402058738-402358738 GCF_042186555.1 Aquarana catesbeiana
CCCAATAACTAAGACCACACCAAGATTGGAGTAATAAAAGGCCTTAGCAGCCTACTTTATTTAAACAAATAAATCTTTTAATTAGAAATATAAACATATTTACATTAACTGCAATTGAATATCTCAAGCGTTGGTCTGCGCAATCTCTTAATAATCAAAACATGTCCATAACACACTTGCACTGCGGCCCCATCAAATATATACCATAGGCCTCAAGCCGACAAGCTGGCACAGAGACTAACCAATGACCGCAGTGCCCCATTATCACTTCCCGGCTAACCTCCGTTAACCGGGAACCACCATAGGACCCATATCAACTTTTTCTGCCAAACCAACTCTTACTTTAGTAATTTTCCTTCTTTTGCACAGACCAACGCCCGCTCTACCAGATCTCTCCTCGTCTTCAACCTGTAAGAGAATAAAACACCATCCTCCAAACGCAAATTCCCTTCACCGATAAAAAGGGGAGGGTGGGCGGGAACTTTCCTCCACTCTTCTGTTACTCCCCCAGGGCGGGATTACCCATTTAAGGCCTTCCCTTAATACCTCCCCCTCGGCTAACTCCAACCCCTCCTACCAGCTTGGTTAACCCTACTGCTCCCAAAGTCATGCACGCCCTGCACCTAGGCATTGCATGCTGCTGTTCCGGGCTCTCCTTGACTGTTGGATAACAGATATGCTTAACATACCCTTTTACCCCCATCTTTTACCCCATTACCCCAATAACTAAGACCACACCAAGATTGGAGTAATAAAAGTCCTTAGCAGCCTACTTTATTTAAACAAATAAATCTTTTAATTAGAAATATAAACATATTTACATTAACTGCAATTGAATATCTCAAGCGTTGGTCTGCGCAATCTCTTAATAATCAAAACATGTCCATAACACACTTGCACTGCGGCCCCATCAAATATATACCATAGGCCTCAAGCCGACAAGCTGGCACAGAGACTAACCAATGACCGCAGTGCCCCATTATCACTTCCCGGCTAACCTCCGTTAACCGGGAACCACCATAAGGACCCATATCAACTTTTTCTGCCAAACCAACTCTTACTTTAGTAATTTTCCTTCTTTTGCACAGACCAACGCCCGCCACAGCACCCAGGAATAACACCTTAATCATGGGTGCCCCTCCACACCCGGAGTGCTCTCTGTATGCCGTCTTGTAGGCCTAATGCCCACAAGTCTATACCAACTTCATTCAAGTGCACTCCATCCGCTCTCAGATACCTCCATGTCTCAAACTCTAGCTCAAGGTGCCTAACCGCCACACCCCCATTATTTACCACAAACTTGCTAACCGCCCTGTTTATTTTCTTACGGGCCCTATTCACACCCTCTACCGACCTGGCCATTCTCCATGACATCCTAGCCACCATGTCAGACCAGACTATGATCATGTTAGGGAAGGCTTGCTTTAACCGCTCTACATCGAGCATGATGTCACGCAAGATATCTACCATGGCTCTTAAGCCCAAATCGTTGCCTCCTACATGGATGACTGATACGTCCGGGGGACTGTCCCTTTGTGCATAGCGATGCACTTCCGGCACCAATCTACCCCACAACATGCCTGGGATCCCCAACCACTTAACACAGGCCTCCCTTTTGCTAAAACCCAATTGCCTACCCTCCTTGCGGGCGTCCCCTCTCCGAGCCCCCCAAGCCACATAGGAATGGCCCATTATCCCTACCATCCCCGGCACTGCACCTGAAAATAGAAGAACACAAAAGAAAAAACACCATACCGTGAGCCCCGGTTTTGTTCCACATTTGCTTGTTACCCCCATTTACCAAAACCGCAAGCCCCTATAACCTACTACAAGTTTACCACCATATGTGGGCGCACGTATGATCGGAACCTATTAGTTCCCACCTCCCAATTCGCTTAACTGCTTCCACGTCCATACCATTTCTGGCTGCCTCCGTAGCGGCCCCAATCCTAAAGGAGTGAGACGAAAAACCCTTCTCTGCCAGCCCCAACCCCTTAATACATTTATTAAAAACCGTTACAAACTGAAATCTAGACAAGAACTCACCCCCCTTATGGAGCAACAAGGGGCCCATTATCGCAGGACGGACCTTCAAAAATTCCCTGACCCCTGTTACCGGGCATAATAGTGATCCCGCAATTGGATACACCTCAACCCTTCTCCCCCTACCTAGTTGATCAGTCTTTGAGCGCCGTAGCCACAACTTCAAACCCTCATCACCCCATGACATCTCCTGATACATCAACCCCCCTGGTGTGGTTTTAGAAGGGCTGACCAGTTCCCCTATCCGAAATGCCCCAAAAAATGCCAATAAAAAGGCTGCCGTAAACAACACAACTTCATAACTGGACGTACACACCTGAACAACTGATTTACTATCCCCCGCAGGATTTCAAACGTCACTGGCCTCCTGGCATCTCGTCGAGAAATCGACTTCCTATAACCCTTCAGTGCCTGCCTTATCCAAAAATCCTTTGTCCAATCTGGCCTACCTTGTAGCTTAAAAAGAAACGCTAAACCAGCTACCCTCTTGTTAACCATTGATGCGGACACACCTTCCTCCATTTTCTCGATATATAATACAGTACTAGCAAACGCATGTCCTGACCAGCTGGATCCTCCCCCACACTATCTGCAAACTCACTCCATTCCTTCCATACCTTCGTGTATGCTGCCCATGTCGCCCTACTCACCGACTTCTTTATCCATCCTGCTATGGTGCAAATGCTATCTCCCACAGCCATTCGGGACAGGGTACCCCTTGTTGTTCCGCATCCGGCGCCAACTCCCGGAACCTGTCCCACTGGAAGCGAGACAACGCATCAGCGATGACATTTTCAACCCCCGGTAAATGTACAGCATGCACAAACACATTTAGTTGCAGACAGCGCAAGACCAAATGCCGCAGCAGCTTAATCACTGGCGGCGAGGACGCCGTACTCCTGTTAATCACCTGCACCACCCCCATATTGTCGCCATGGAATCGCACCTTCAGATCCCTGAATGATGCACCCCATAGTTCCACTGCCAGTACTACTGGAAACAATTCCAGTAGCACCAAATTCTTTGTGAATCCTGCCTCAACCCAGGTCTGAGGCCAAGGCCCAGCGCTCCACTGGCCCTGAAAAAATGCCCCAAAACCCGTGGAACCCGCTGCGTCCGTGAACAGTTCCAAGTCAAAATTGCTGACTGGACCCGACATCCAAAACGCCCTACCATTAAAAGACTCTAAAAAGGAATGCCACACCCTCAAATCTGCCCTGTGCGCTTCGGTTAGACGCACAAAATGTTTTGGCGATTTGATTCCACTCGTGCTAGCCGCCAGCCGGCGACTGAACACCCTCCCCATGGGTAATATGCGGCATGCAAAATTAAGCTTGCCCAGTACCGATTGCAGCGTCCGCAGCTGTACTTTACGCAATCCCAAAAGCCCTGCTATTTCCCTTTTAAGGTCTTCTAATTTATCGTCCGGCAGCCTGCATTCCATCGCCTCCGAATCCAGGACAATGCCCAAAAACGTGATGACCGTGCAAGGTCCCTCCGTTTTTTCAGCAGCCAATGGAATGCCAAATTTTTCTGCAATGTGTTCCAGTGTGGCCAGGAGCACAGCGCAGATGCGCGAAGAAGCCGGACCCATACAGAGAAAATCATCGAGGTAATGAATTATAGAATTCACCCCCGACACCTCTCGTACCACCCATTCCACAAATGAGCTGAATTGCTCAAATATCGCACACGATATCGAGCAACCCATGGGTAGGCATTGGTCCACATAGAATTCATTGTCCCAATGACACCCCAATAACCGAAAACTCTCGGGGTGTACCGGCAACAGCCTAAAAGCGGATTCCACATCCGCTTTAGCCATCAAGGCCCCTTTCCCATATCGCCGTACCCATCCCACTGCCGCATCGAATGAAGTGTAAGTCACCGAACACTCCCCTTGATCTATGGCATCATTAACGGACCCCCCTCTAGGGAAGGAGAGGTGGTGAATAAGCCTGAATTTGCCCGGTTCCTTTTTGGGAACCACCCCCAGAGGCGAAACCACCAAATCTTTAAATGGCGCCTCCGGGAATGGACCGCCCATGCGCCCCAATGCAACCTCCTTCCCCAGTTTTTCCCTAACTACTTCCGGATGTTGCATTGCAGACTTTAAATTGCGTGACACTGGGGGGATAACCGTTAATGAGCATGGGATCCTGAAACCCACCGAAAAACCTTCCTCCAACAATTGCGCAGCTTTCTTGTCAGGATACCTACTTAGAAATGGTCGCATCTTTTCCACTCTCACCGGGGTCCTCCCTTTTGCTTGCAGCCTCTCCTGGACGGCCCTTGCCCTGCTTAAAACATCTAGATCCTGGGTGAGACCCCCCGCATCCTGAACACTCGTGTTTATACTTACAATTGGCGCCAAACTTGCAGCTCCCTGTGTTGTATTGCCAGCACAACCCCTTCTTGTTTCCGACCGACTGTCCCTGTGCCGAAGGGCCGCCGGTCCCCCCTTGAAAAACTGATTGGAGGCCCTCGCCGTAGTCATCAATCTCATCCATAAGCTGATGTCCTTATGGTCCCACCGTAATGCCGGCCGCACTGCCCTCCGCTGCCGAAACTGCTCATCGTACCTTAGCCATGCTGTACCCCCATAGACCCTATACGCTTCTCCAATCGCATCCTGGTAACAGAAAAGAGCCGAGCAATGCTCAGGTTGCTTTTCCCCGATGACGCTTGCCATAATCGCAAACGCCTGCAACCAGTTGGCAAACGTTCTCGGTATCAAGCGGTACCTCCTCTTCTCTTCATCCTCCTTTTTGGAGTCATCTGGCTTCACCCTATCCAGGTTGAATTTCTCCAAAGGTAGCAGCGAAAAAATTTCCACGTACTCACCTTTCCACAACTTCTCACGCACCTCCTGTTTCAAATGCGACCCTAACGGTCCCTTATAGCACACATATACCTCACATTTTGCGGCGTCGGCCAACCTGGTTATGTCTTGCCTACCCGCAGCCTCAACCACCGCCGCCGTTTTTGCCGTCCCTTGCGTGCTCTCATTCACCGGTACAACCGCCACGGGTGCTGCCACCGTTCCAGGGCCCACTGCCGCTATTCCTGATGCCCCAGCACCCCCGACCGGCGGTATCCAGGATGCCACCGGTCCTGCGGGAGTCTCAAATCTTTTCACCAGCTCCTTTATACCTGCCAAGAAACCCAGTAGACCAGAGGACTCCCTGCCTCCCTCCGATCCCTCTACACTATGAACCCCGCTCGTACCTACCCCACTGGGCCCCGTACTAGGTATAACACGATTAAATGGTGTGAAATGTGACTTACCCGGCTGCACAGGCGTAACCTCATCAGCCGACCCTCTGGTGTCCACCGCTGATGTGTTCCTGAACGGCGGGTTCGGCTCCTCCTCTGACTCGGACCACTCTTGGGCTGTATGGCGCTCCTCCACCTCCTCTTCTGATGATGAGGGCCTACCCGGCCTGGACACCGTGGCTGCCGCTGGAGCTTGGCCTTGCTGTCCCCGTCTCCCCGCATCTCTCCGGCCATCCGACTTCTGCTTCGCTTTTCCCGGGCCGGCGTACTGTGCCTCAGCCCTGCTGATGTTCGGGTTAGCTGCCCTAACAGGCCGACCCCGATCACTCCTCCTGTGATGCCCTGCCGCGGAAACTGCAGGCCCAGGCCTCCCTCCATGTGCTCCTCTCCGTGCTTCCTCCATACTTTTTCTGGGGGCGGGGCTTGCGCTCGCCTCCGCTCTGGTCCTAGGCCGCACCGCTGCTCCCCGGGCCTCTCCACTTCCAGGCCGCTGTGCTGAGGACCCCCTCGCTCCTCCGCTTGCTCCTCCCGCCATTCGCTTCGCCGGTGGGCCCACCGGGAGTCCGGCCGGACCCCTAGGCTGCCGCTGATCCGTCCTCCGCTGTTCAGGGGAGAACCGCTCGGGTGGCCGTGAACGCCGCGCCCTGCTGGTGCTGATCTCACCCCCGCTCGGAGCTGGCCCCGCTCTCTGGATGGCCTCCGCGATCGTGTCCTGTAGCCAGGCCGCCCCTCTCACAGCCGCTTCTGCCTTCAGCTGCTCCATCATTTCCTCCATCTCTGCCATGCTGCTCTGAACTTTCCTCCACTCTTCTGTTACTCCCCCAGGGCGGGATTACCCATTTAAGGCTTCCCTTAATACCTCCCCCTCGGCTAACTCCAACCCCTCCTACCAGCTTGGTTAACCCTACTGCTCCCAAAGTCATGCACGCCCTGCACCTAGGCATTGCATGCTGCTGTTCCGGGCTCTCCTTTATTCCTACACTGACAGACATCTTTAGAGACATATTGGGCCTACCAAACTCTGCTCCCATAGAAATTGACCGGGCGCACAGAGCTCTAAGACCTCCGTCTCAAGATGTGGATAACCCCAGAGACATAATTTGTAAACTCCACAAATACACCATTAAGGATCGCATTATGCAAAAAATGCGCGGCAAGCCCTTTTACGATTTTGATGGTGCACATTTATTTTTTTATCAGGACATATCCAGGCGCACGCTCATGCAGCGCAGAGCTCTCTGCCCCCTGCTGATGGCTATTCAAGACGCTGGTTTACCGTACCGCTGGGGCTTTCCCTTTTTTCTACACGCGACCAAAGATGGAAAGCAGGTCACATTACGTAACAAGGATGACCTCCCACACTTTCTTTCCACCCTGGATCTTGACCCAGTGGACTTTCCGGATTGGAGGAGCTTAACCAACGCTCCTGGGCTTAAACCTTCATCCCAGTGGACAACGGTAACACGTAAGAACCGCAAGAGGGACAGAGAACACTCGAGTCGAGACCCCATGGTGGGCCCGTCCACCACACGGGATTAAGCATGTGTCATTCCAGGACTCGATATCCTTTGCCTCCCCCCTTACTTAAGCTGAAAGGATCCTGCACTTACATTTTCTTTCATTCTCCCCCCCCCCCCTTTTTTTCTTCTTTATTTTTTTTGTAAACCTGATAATGGAGATGTGTCTCATGAGCCTGATCTTTAGACTTGCCCTAAGTGGAGCCTGGATTCCTCTTGGATGGCTCACCCGTTACTTCCAGTTCTCAATCACAGGAACTTCACAGACTTTGCCAGGGATGTGGCCAGAACATCATCATGATCCTTACTTGCCACAAAGAGCTCATATCACCATGCTGTGTCACTCTCCCATCTTTCCAACTATGCCTTAAGAGATGAGACACTTCAGTCTGAACTTTTGAGACCACACTAATTGGAATCCCGGTGCCTTTGTTTTAATCTCAGATAATCCCCAACCCCCCGTTATGACACTTAGCAGATCCAACATGAGATATGGATATACTTCCATACTAGCTCCACCATGGCCCCGATTAAGAGCTGGCTTTGTGTTGTGTTCTTTTTCCTCCCTCCCTTTTTTTTTTTTTTTTTTTTTTATATTCCCCAGCTTACCTCCCCCTAACCAAAATTTTACACCACATAAGATGCGGTGGGCGGAGAGGGTACTCCTTGTCTCCCCCCCCATGAGTGGGCTCACGTTCCCCCACGTAGGCCACCCTTTATTGGGTACAGTCCCTTATTGGGACACTAGTTTGGGGTCTGGGGTTCCCCCCTTTATTGGGGGGAACCTCACACCCCATATACAGTTGTTCTATTTATCAATGCTGTTATTTTTATGTTGTTGTTGTTTTTGGTTCACTTTAACAGTGATCTCTCTGTGTTTTTTCCCTATTTGTTTTCCTCTTTCCCTCCTCTTCCTCCTTTCCCACCCCTCCATTCCTAGGAGCATTTTGTCGCTGGAGATCCTGCGCCGGGCGAGTTGGAACATTCGATATCTCTGTGGACATCTGACCCCTCATGTCTACTCTTAAGGTACTATCTTATAATATAAGAGGCCTTTGCTCCCCTGGGAAAAGAAATAAATTATGGCGGGAGCTCAAGAAATTAAAGGCCCAAATAGTTTTCTTACAGGAGACCCATTTTACTCATAGTTTCTTGCCTAGACTTCCTACCCATTTATTTAATCAATGGTTCCACAGTACTTCCCCTACCTCTAAATCTAAGGGCACCACTATTGCGATCCATAAGACTTGCCCTTTTCAGCTTATAGACAGTAAAATAGATCCACAAGGCAGATACATTTTTCTGAAAGGTACCATAGTGGGACGCAGCTACACACTCGCCTCAATCTATGCGCCTAACTCCGACCAAATCTCTTTTTTGGATTACACTCTTGAGCTATTGACAGAGTTTAAGGAGGGATTTGTTATCCTTGGAGGAGATTTTAATGTTAGCCCTGACCCTTCATTGGACACCTCCAACACCAGTCACTCACACTCCTACGCCTTCCTCAAACACTTTCATAAGTCCCTCCACTCTCATTCACTTCTTGATAGCTGGAGAACTCTCCATCCTCTGGGGAAGGACTTTAGCTACTACTCAAGGGTCCATGATGTTTATACCCGCATAGACCATATATATGTTGACCGTCCCACACTGGAGCCCCTGCAGTCCGCGTCCATTGGAAATATCACAATATCTGACCACGCCCCAGTGGAAGTGACCTTAACACTCCCATCGGGCTCTCGTAGGGCCTGCACGTGGAGGTTGAATGAAAATCTGTTGGATGACGTGGCAGCGGCTGCCACGGTGTCGGAGGTCATTACAAATTATTTCAGAGAAAATATCACGGATGACCTTAGTATGGGCATGGTGTGGGAGGGCCATAAGGCTGTAGTCAGAGGTGAGCTCATATCTTTGGGGGCAAAACTTAAAAAGATGCATCAGGCAGATTTTACCAGAGTATTGTCTGAGCTTCAGGAAGCGGAACTGAAACACAAACAAAACGGAGACCCTGGGGCGTTGCAGAGGTTAACTGATTTGAGAAACCTGCTATTACGCTTATTGGATCGGCAATCACGCAAGCAGGCCAGTCATCTGTCACACAAATACTACGAACATGGTAACAAATGTGGTCGTATGCTTGCAAGAGCCCTCCGTAAAAAACGTGCACAGACTTGTGTACAAAAGCTTCGCTCCCCATCCGGCGATGTCTCGGTCCGGTCCTCTGAAATTGCCTCAGGGTTTCAAGACTATTACACACGACTCTATAACTTGACTACTGACCATCCCCTAGACACTCAGGTATCCAGGTCCGCTGCCATTAAGGACTACTTAACTTCGGACGGTGTCCCTCCTTTGAACGCCGACCAATGTACGGACCTTGAATTGCCGATCTCCCCCACGGAGATTGAGAGGGTGGTGAAGTCCTTACCTAAGGGAAAGAGCCCGGGACCAGATGGCTATACCGGACATACTACAAAATTTTCCTACCCCTTCTAGTCACCCACATGTGCAGCTATTTCAATTCCATTGCTGAAGGAACCCCTATCCCTCCCGGAGCACTTCTGGCACATATCACAGTGTTGCCTAGAGAAGGCAAAGATCCGATGACTCCTCAAAGCTACCGGCCCATCTCCCTTCTTAACGTTGACGTTAAGATTTTGGCAAAGGTGTTGGCAAACAGGCTTGGAAGCCTTATGCCCCATATTATCCACCCGGACCAAACTGGGTTTATTACAGGGAGGGAGGCGAGAGACAATTCAATTAGAGCTATTCAATTAATCCACTGGGCCCGTACAGGTCCCAACCCTAAACCTTACGTAATTCTCTCCACCGACGCCGAAAAGGCCTTCGATCGGGTCGACTGGTTATACTTAAAAATGGTATTAGAGGTTCTAGGACTTAAACAGCGCATGTTGACCTCTATTTTAGCACTATACTCCACTCCCTGTGCACAGGTTAAGGTGAATGGAGTGCTCTCCTCCCAGTTCCCGATCCGGAATGGCACGAGACAGGGGTGTCCCCTTTCCCCCCTCCTCTTTGCTCTTGTTCTTGAGCCGTTATTAAGTACGGTCAGAGCAAATACGGATGTAAAGGGTTTAACGGTGGGAAACACTGAACACAAACTGTCAGCATATGCAGACGACGTTCTATTTCATCTAACAGAACCCCTGATCTCACTGCCAGTCCTGATGAAAGAGCTGAGGACATTCGGGTTGCTCTCAAATTTTAAGATAAATTTCTCAAAATCCGAAATTTTACCTGTCCATCTGCCTCCCTCCCTGATGAGTAATTTACAGGCTGCATTCCCCTTCACCTGGGCCAAGTCGTCCATTAGATACTTAGGTATACAATTAACAGACTGTTTCGATACCCTATATACCACTAACTTCCCCCCCTTACTTCACGCAATTAAGAAAGATCTTTCCCAATGGACCAAGACTGCATTTACATGGACAGGTCGCGTTAACATAATAAAAATGAACATTCTACCCCGAATACTTTTTTTCTTACAAATGATCCCCATACCCTTACCGCGCACCTTATTTTCTCAGATTAATAGCATCATATCTGGGTTTGTGTGGAATGCACAGAAATCCAGAATAGCTCTAAAAGTACTGAAGCGTTCAAAACTCACAGGAGGCCTAGGGATCCCTGATGTCCTGAAATACCATAGAGCCATCGTGCTCCAGAGGATCCTCAACTGGCGTTTCCACACCCAATCCAAGCTGTGGGTCTCATTAGAAAAATGGCTAGCGGGCAGGAACTTAGCTTATGCACCATGGTTACCCCGTGAATATAGAGGGTTATCGGATACTACTTCCCCTCTGACGACACACACACTCACCACATGGGACAGGATAAACTCGGTTTTCGGGTTGTCTCCCCCCGTGTCCCCACTGGCTCCGTTACGAGGGTCCCTTTGGTTCCCGCCAGGTGAACAAATGGCCTTTTTTGGACCCTGGTTGGGTGATGGCAACGCCGGTTGTGGAAAACTAATGCACAATGGTAAACTAATGGATTATGAATCCCTACAGACTAGACACGGGGGTTCCAAAATGAATTTTTGGAGGTATAGACAGCTCCATCACTTTTTTGAAATACATGGGAAGGCTATCAGAGACTCCTCCTCTCTTACACCCTTTGAACAGGTATTTGTAGAAGAGGACCCGATTCCCCACATGATCTCGGAGATGTACCGATTAATAAGTTCCAGTACTGACAACCTCAGGCCAACTTATATAAGGGCATGGGAAAGGGACTTAAAGCTAGATTTTTCTACAACCCAATTGACTCATCTTTATCAACTTACCCACTCGAGCTCTATAGAATCTAAAACCCAAGAAACAAATTACAAGATTTTGTCTCGCTGGTACCGTGTCCCGGCTGACCTAGCTCGCATCTATCCCTCGGTGTCGGACCAATGTTGGAGGAAGTGTGGTCTCAGGGGAACACTCCTTCATATCTGGTGGGAGTGCCCTCTGATACAGCCAAATTGGGCTGACATTAAAGCTCTAATAAGGGAAATCCTAGATCTTGATATACCCCTGTCTCCAACCCACTTCCTCCTGCATGTCCCACAGATGCCGATAAGCAAATACAAAAAAAGTGTCCTGCCGCATCTCCTAAATGCGGCTAGGCGCCTCCTCCCAATTTACTGGAAACAACCCAAGATCCCGTCCAGGGCTGATTGGATCCAAAAGGTGAATGATATTAGAGAGGCCGAACACTGGATAGCGACCTGTAAGGGAAAACTTGAACGTTTTGAATACATATGGGGCCCATGGAAAGACTATAGATCCGACCCTGACCAGGAATCCACCAGCCTAGACTTGGCTCTACTAGAACTGGCAGAGCCATCCCTAAGATCCCGTTTAGACAAGAGTAATGGCGCTCAATGAAAGACGTCCCTCACCCCTACTTGCTTGGAGGGAGGATTGTTCTGATCGGAACTCGCCCGGCGCGGATCTACATGACTTCTCCAGACCATAAGGTATGCTCCTCTGTTACCCTTACCTATTTCCTGCCTTTCCCCCCCTCCTCCCTTATTCCCTCTCTTATTGTTTTTGTCTTGTTTCTCTTCTCTCTTTTCTCCTCTTCTCTCTCTTTACTGTTTTTTTGTTTTTTTTTACTACCACAAGATTCCTAGATCTCAGGTTAAAATATAACATTTACTTGCTACAATGTACAGACTTAAGATTGCAACAATTAACTTGGAGGACAGAGATCCCTCTCCCTTTTTCTTTTTGGGGAGAGGGTCTACGTGTTTTTCCTTCTGGGCCAGAGGACTGAGGGAAGACGCTCCCTGCCGATATGGTGTTCTGGGTGAGGCTGATGGAGGCATATTGTCCCCCTCTACCCGGATTGCCGGTGGGGGTTGACGTCTCCCTGCCCTCTTGAACAAATAGCACCTAAAGGGGGCTGGGGCAGTCACATGGCTGAACCCCCCCCCCCCCATGGCCATTCCAGACTTATCACGAGGACAAGGCCTACTAATTGTGCTATTGTTTTGTACATGGACTGGTCATCTACGATAACCTGTATCAATGTAGAATTCTTACATGTTTTGTACTACAAATCTTCGTTGTGTGTAGCCTTTTACTACAAATGTTACTAAATAAAGATTTTACAAAAAAAAATAATCAATGTACAGTGCAGTGGCGTATCATCATTGAGTGCAGGGTGTTCACTGAGAGGGGGGAAAGATGAACGTGCACCTCTTGAACCATACCAGGCTGCATGCCCTCCCCATTGAGGCTACCTTGACAAAGTACCTTGTCCCCATGTTGATGAAGAAAAGGGCCTCTTCCCCATAACCCTGGCCCAATGGTTGTGGGGTCTGCAGTTTGGGGGGGAGAGTCAAGATCCGGAACTCCTCTATAACAAAAAGGGTCCCCCAGATACAGATACAACCCCCCCCCCCCCAGTACCCTTCCTCATTCACAAAGAAATGTATAGTGTTAATTAAAACACATATAGTATTTGATAAGTCATTTAAAAATCTAACCAATTCAGCCCTGGAAGGGTTTACCCACTTCCTGACCAGGTCATTTTTTTACGATAGGGCACTGCATTGCTTTAACTGACAATTGCACGGTCGTGCGACTCTATCCCAAATAAAATAGATTTCCTTTTTTTCCCACAAATAGAGCTTTTTTTGGTGGTATTTGATCATCTCTGCGGTTTTTATTTTTTGTGCTATAAACAAAAAAAGACCAGCAATTTTGAATAAAATGAAACAATATTTTTTACTTTCTGCTATAAAACATTCCCAATAAAAAATGTAAAAAATCTAATATCTTCATCAATTTAGGCCAACATGTATTCTGTTACATATTTTTGGTAAGAAAAATCCCAATAATCATATATTGATTGGTTTGTGCAAAAGTTATAGCGACTACAAACTATGGGATATTTTTAGGGACGTTTTATGTTTTTGATTGTTTTTACTAGTAATGATGGTGATCAGCGATTTTTAGCGAGACTGCGAAATTGCGGCAGACAAATTGGACACTAAGTGACACTTTATGGGGACCGGTGAGACCAATACAGTGATCAGTGCTAAAAAAAAATGTACTGATTACGGTATAAATAATACTGGCAAGGAAGGGATTAACACCAGGGGGGATCAAAGGGTCAAATGTGTTCCCTGGGAGGTGTTTTCTAACTCTGTGGGGGACTGATACACTGGAGGAAAAGAGAGATCATGACTAAGCTTAGCTGAAACACAAGATCTCTCTTTTGCTCCCTGACAGAGCAGTGGTTTGCCTTGTTTACCACTGCTCCATCTCTCCACAGAACGATCATCAGGTTGTGGTAGCCATCACCAACGCTGATTGGCTCCCGCTGTGTCCAATCACAGCCAAGTCGCCCTGCCGCAGTATATGTACGGTGGGTGATCCGGAAGCTGTTAAAAAAATCCCAAGATGTACATCCCTTTTTAATCACATCATCCAGCGAAGTAGATCCACATCCATCATGATGCTCACTGACCCGCTGAAAAACACTGCCCACTGACACATAACAAAGGGGTAGGGTCTCACGGATGACATCACTGACCATATATGAACTTGACCATACATACGATCAAAAATGTCACTGAGATCTTATGACATCAATAATCATTGGGAGTTTGGAAGTTTGTAGACTGATGCCCTATATCTTTATATTCCCATGACACTGACATCATAGAGCACTTTCTTCACATCAGTTTTCTAAAGAGAACACTCTAATTGAAAACCCAGACACCTGTATGAACTGAGCAAGGAGGCAAAAGGAGGAAGAAAGGACAGGCTATCCTTCCCAGATAGCAAGGATAACTTGCCACAAATTTGTGGCAGTGTTGAATTGTAAGTCTGTTAACTTGCTGCACATTTTCATTGGCAAATTGTACACTTGCAGAGCACTCGAAGCACAAGTTCTAGTTGACACTTTTCCAATTTGTAGCAAATTTGCGTGGCAAGTCTCTATCTAGAGCAAAGTTGCAGTGGTGAGTCTACAGCAAGAGCTCTGCAAGTCTATAGCATCAAAATTCAGCCACAGTGACCCCTGTGGTGGGATGGCTATTGCACAGCATAACTAAACCAGAACTTGCAACAGACTTTAGTGGCATCTCCAGCTTTCATATTTAGGGGGGTGCACATTGGGGGACAGAGACAAAACTAGGGGGATCAACTATAAAATGCAGGGACATCTTACTACACCCAGATACGTCTTGAATTTCAGAGTAATTTTAGCAATACAATGAGCATATATAAATAAATATAGTATATGGACATCTGTGATGCTGTTTGCATGTTGGAAAGCATAGCGCTTGCGTAGTAGGTATTTTTTCGTCAGTACGTCACTTCCGTTACACAATCTGTTGATGATGTATCCCTCTGTCTTCTCTCTGCCCACTGACTTCTGGGAATGAGAAAGTGACACCTCCAACTTCCTCACACGTCTCTTTGTTCCTAGAGGGGGCTGGAGGTATCAGATAAGGCATCGGAGCATTTGCACAAGTACAAGTAATCGTGCGAATGCTCAGTATCGGCACCAATACTGGTACTAGTATCAGTATCGGTGCAACCCTACTGTCTATACTAGATTGCATATTATGGATTTTTTCACTTGTATTTGGATGACAGGACTTTTCACTCATTCAGCTTTACAAGCTTACTCTAGTCCCCTTTCCTCGTCCTACTCAATGAGTTAATCTTTAGTTTTACCACTTTATTTTTAACTTTTCTAACCCTAACCCAGGCCTTGTCAAGACTACAAGGATCGTTTATGCCCAATACCATTACACTGTTCAAAGACAGTTTTAGTGTCCATTTTTTGGACCCTCCATTGAATATATATTTTAATGTATTGTACTTGGCCCAGAAGGACTAATTTCACTTACAGTATACGTTGATTTATTCTTTTTATACATTCTTTATAATCCAATCTCTAGATGATAAAATGGACACTATTGAGTATAGAGTAAGATAGACTACAAATTATGTACTTGAATACATTTGTCCTGAAAAATTAGTTATGTCATCATTGAACTATCATTAGTAAAAACTTGATTGGTCTCATAGATTGTTATAAATCCCAGTTGTTTTTAAATAATATTATAATCTTTAAATTATATTTCTAATAGACTTGATTATATTTGTATTGTTTTTATATGTATTACGTGATCATTTTATATGACTGTTACATACAGTATCTTACATGGTACTACATATTGTATCATTATTGTTTTCTAGCCCTGAGGAAAGGGGCACTAATTTTTCCCGAAATGTGTTGACAGTAAGTGACATTTCCGTTTAAACAATTCAAATAAACCTCCGATCGAGATGACTGTTGTTCAGTATCCATAATATCACCTGTGTCTATGTCACTGCACCTCTCTTTCTGTACATGGCAGCTTCAGCTAAGGAGGGAGAAAAAAACAGGACCTTGAATTACATTTTAATGCATTGGGGTAGATTTACTAAAGGTAAATAGGATATTCACTTTGCAAATGGAATGATCTCTTAGCTTAATGAATGTGTTAAAGTAATAGTAAACTCCACTTTCTTAGTTGTACCTATAGGTAAGTCTATAATAAGGTTTACTACGTGCACCGTTTAGGAGATATTAACTGTTGCTGCAGCTGGTGATGTCACTGGTGCAGTGAATTTCACTGGTATAAGCAACCATTTTTATTGAATGAAATTGATTCATTCAGTGTGTATTGTTGTGATTAGCTGTTATTGGCCACAGTTAACCACATGGTACAAATGGACTGTGATATGCCCTGAATCAAAGCCATTTATTGTGTACAATTGTCATGTGATCTGCTGTGATTGTCCGGTGGACACAGCCAGTGACAGATCGTGCCGCAGTATTGCCCGTTGGGCGCGTGCAAGGTGCGTTTCCCGAGAGGATGTCATATGACGTCCACCTGGAGCGACAAAGGTCCCTCCGAGCCATCATTTGACAATAGGCTGGGCGGAAATTGGTTAAGGCAACAGATGAAAGACACATCATGTTTGCTTCCTATTGGAAGATGTCCAGCAGTCTAATCAGCACAGAACTTATGGAAACCATTGGTACACCCATCTATTGTTTGGAGAAGTCTTCAGGCCAGAAGTGGTCTTCATGGAAGAATTGCAGCCAAAAAGCCATACCCCTCATGTGGAAACAAGACAAAGTGATAGTGGTGTCACTAGGGGGTGAATCTGGGGTCCATAGCCCCGAGTCTGTAGGTGGCCTGCCCTCAGTGCCAGTCAGCAGTGGCAGAGGACGCATTTTTCCGATGCGATGCCTTTTCAGTGAACTGTTACCTGAGGAGGAGAACGGCTGTGGCTGGGGCGGAGGAAGTAAGGTGCTGCTGTCTCTCTCTCTCTCCTTTTTTTTCAGAGTCTGCATACTCCTGATTTAAGGGGGGGTCTCTTGGAAACCTAATGTAAGGTGGGGCTCTCTGAGGACCCTAATGTAAGGGGAGGCTCTCTGGGGACCCTGATGTAAGGTGGGGCTCTCTGAGGACCCTAATGTAAGGGGAGGCTCTCTGGGGACCCTGGAGTAAGTGGGGGCTCTCTGGGGACCCTGATGTAAGGTGGGGCTCTCTGAGGACCCTAATGTAAGGGGAGGCTCTCTGGGGACCCTGGAGTAAGTGGGGGCTCTCTGGGGACCCTGATGTAAGAGGAGGCTGTCTGGGGACCCTGATATAAGGGGGGCTCTCTGGGGACTCTGATGTAAGGGGGGGATTTCTGGGAACCCTGATGTAAGGAGGTGGGCTTTCTGGGGACCCCGGTGTAAGGAGGGAGGCTCTCTGGGAACCCTGATGTGGGGGGGCTCTCTGGGGACCCTGATGTAATGGGGAGGCTCTTTGGGGACCCTGATATAAGGGGGAGGCTCTCTGGGGACCCTGATGTAAGGGGGAGGCTCTTTGGGGACCCTGATATAAGGGGGAGGCTCTCTGGGGACCCTGATGTAAGGGGGAGTCTCTCTGGGGACCCTGATATAAGGGGGAGGCTCTCTGGGGACCCTGATGTAAGGGGGAGGCTCTCTGGGGACTCTGATGTAAGTAGGGAGGCTCTCTGGGGGCCCCGATGTAAGTAGAGAGGCTCTCTGGGCACCCTGGTGTAATTAGGGAGACTCTCTGGGGACCCTGATGTAGGGGAGGCTCTCTGGGGACCCTGATGTAAGGGGGGGCTCTCTGGGGACTCTGATGTAAGAGGAGGCTTTCTGGGGTCCCTGACGTAACTCTCTGGGGACTCTGATGTAAGGGGGGCTCTCTGGGGACTCTGATGTAAGAGGAGGCTTTCTGGGGACCCTGATGTAACTCTCTGGGTACTCAGATGTAAGGGGGCTCTCTGGGGACTCTGATGTAAGGGGGCTCTCTGGGAACCCTGATGTAAGGAGGAAGGCTTTCTGGGGACCCCGATGTAAGAAGGGAGGCTCTCTGGGAACCCTGATGTAAGGGGGGGCTCTCTGGGGAACCTGATGTAATGGGGAGGCTCTCTGGGGACCCTGATATAAGGGGGAGGCTCTCTGGGGACCCTGATGTAAGGGGGAGGCTCTCTGGAGACCCTGATGTAAGTAGGGAGGCTCTCTGGGGACCCTGATGTAAGTAGAGAGGCTCTCTGGGCACCCTGATGTAAGTAGGGAGGCTCTCTGGGGACCCTGATGTAGGGGAGGCTCTTTGGGGACCTTGATGTAAGGAGAGGCTCTCTGGGGACCCTGATGTAAGGGGAGGCTCTCCCTGGGGACCCCGATGTAAGGGGAGGCTCTCTGGGGACCCTGATGTAAGTAGGGAGGCTCTCTGGGGACCCTGATGTAGGGGAGGCTCTCTGGGGACTCTGATGTAAGGGGGGGCTCTCTGGGGACTCTGATGTAAGAGGAGGCTTTCTGGGGTTCCTGATGTAACTCTCTGGGTACTCTGATGTAAGGGGGGCTCTCTGGGGACTCTGATGTAAGAGGAGGCTTTCTGGGAACCCTGATGTAACTCTCTGGGTACTCAGATGTAAGGGGGGCTCTCTGGGGACTCTGATGTAAGGGGGGCTCTCTGGGAACCCTGATGTAAGGAGGAGGGCTTTCTGGGGACCCCAATGTAAGGAGGGAGGCTCTCTGGGAACCCTAATGTAAGGGGGGCTCTCTGGGGACCCTGATGTAATGGGGAGGCTCTCTGGAGACCCTGATATAAGGGAGAGGCTCTCTGGGGACCCTGATGTAAGGGGGAGGCTCTCTGGAGACCCTGATGTAAGTAGGTAAATCAGTGAAAATATGGTGCTGCGCTAACCCATTTGAAAAGATATGGTACGTAAATAAGTGAAAATATATAAAAATAATAAAATGTCAGTGCTGATGTCTCTAAATCAAATTTGAAGATCTATAGGGTGACTCTGTAAAACTAACGTGTTGATTATAAAACATGAAACACGTGATAAAACAACATGTGATCAATACCATGTGCAAGGTAATCACAAATAAATATAATAACAGTAAATAGCTTCAAAAAATATGTATATAATGTGCAACCAAGCACACAGCAAACAAACATAAAAATAAGGTGACTAGTGCAAATAAACAAGGTATAAGTGACAACTTGACTAGAACAATGTGACAGTAAACTAAAAAAGTCCACAAATAAACGTGCATAAATAGTGATCCTCTTAGGGCAAATTAAAGTGACTGGAGTCAATGGTGATATTTCCTTTCTTCATGCAACACACCACACAATAGTGGGCAGTGGCCCCTTACCTGCAGGTAATGGGGTAATAACATTAGCCAATTTTAGGCATGGCAGCCCTTAATCATGGTGTAGGGATAAGGAGATCTTCCAAATGGTGGAATGCCAACTTCAACCAGTAGTAGGGGCGACAATCTTTGGTCCTATCCTGGCTAATCTCATCTGGGAACTACGTCCCTCCAAGTAGTGTACCGGGGTCACCAAGATGAAAAAGAGCAAAGGAAGATCTTGGGAGGCTCTCTGGGGCCCCAATGTAAGTAGAGAGGCTCTCTGGGCACCCTGATGTAAGTAGGGAGGCTCTCTGGGGACCCTGATGTAGGGGAGGCTCTTTGGGGACCTTGATGTAAGGAGAGGCTCTCTGGGGACCCTGATGTAAGGGGAGGCTCTCCCTGGGGACCCTGATGTAAGGGGAGGCTCTCTGGGGACCCTGATGTAAGTAGGGAGGCTCTCCGGGGACCCTGATGTAGGGGGAGGCTCTCTGGGGACCCTGATGTATGGAGGGAGGCTCTCTGGGAACCCTGATGTAAGGGGAGGCTCTCTGGGGACTCTGATGTAATGGGGAGGCTCTCTGGGGACCCTGATGTAAGGGGAGGCTCTCTGGAGACCCTGATGTAAGGGGGAGGCTCTCTGGGACCCTGATGTAAGAGGGAGGCTCTCTGGGGACCCTGATGTAAGGGGAGGTTCTCTGGGGACCCTAATGTAAGGGGGGGCTCTCTGGGGGCCCTGATGTAAGGGGGAGGCTCTCTGGGGACCCTGATGTAAGGGGGAGGCTCTCTGGGGACCCTGATGTAAGTAGGGAGGCTCTCTGGGGACCCTGATGTAAGTAGGGAGGCTCTCTGGGCATCCTGATGTAAGTAGGGAGGCTCTCCGGGGGCCCTGATGTAGGGGAAGGCTCTCTGGGGACCCTGATGTAAGGGGAGGCTCTCTGGGTACCCTGATGTAAGAGGGAGGCTCTCTGGGGACACGGATGTAAGTGTGGGCTCTCTGGAAACCCTGGTGTGTGTGTGTGTGTGTATATATATATATATATTACATGCGTATGTCCACCCAAGCGCATAACTTTCTTTACTTCACTGCTATGGGCTCTAGCCCCAGATCTTTTGTAGACCTAGCAACTCCCCTGCTAAGTGATTCATCTATGAACGAAAACATAGGAACTGGGGTGCAGAAAATGGCAGCAGGTGCTGAATAAAAAAATGATATATTTGGTTGTAGCTGGGGGTTTGTTTAGCAAAAGGCTGGAGAGCAGTATAATGAGTGCCTGCAGACAACAGTGAAACATGGTGGAGGTTTCTTGCAAATTTTGAGGCTGCAGTGCTGCAAGTGGAGTTGGAGATTTGGTTAAGATCAATGGTGTCCTCAATGCTAAGAAATATAGGCAGACACTTATCCAACTTGCCATACCATAAGGGAGGCCTGTGATTGGCCCCAAATTTATTCTGCAGCAGGACAACGACCCCAAATATACAGCCAATATTATTAAAACTATATTCAGTGTAAAGAAGAACAAGGAGTCCTGGGAGTAATAGTTTGGTCCCCACAGAGCTCCGAACTCAACATCATCTGTCTCTCTGGGATTGCATTAAAAGACAGAAGGATTTCAGGCAGCCTACATCCACGGAAGATCTGTGGTTAGTTCTCCAAGATGTTCGGCATCTGCCAAGTTCCTTCAAAAACTGTTTTGCAAGTGTACCTGTAAGAATTGATGCTTTTTTTTTTTTTTAATTTAAAGATATGACACAGAAACAAGCATAAAGACAACTTCGCATTGCATATAGACTGTAATGGACAAATCAAGTATAACAACCAATCAAAACAGTTGCATGTGAGTGAAGGTCACCATTCAATCTGACTCATACCACTCACTGAAGTCTAATATAGGGTAAACAAACATCTGTGCCCATCACTTTTTGTGTCTTTTTTATTGAGAGAGAAAAATAGGAAGGGGAAAGAAAGAGAAGACAAGGGAGGGAGAGAGAGAGAGAGAGGGAGAGAGAAAAAAAAAATTCAAAGGAGGGGTGGGAGGGGAGGGGCATTTGCCCCCGGGGAGCCAAGATTGATAACGCTGAACTGTTGGTGGGGATCCTAGACATTGGATCCTGTCATGTATTGGTGGAATTCGTCGGAGAAGCAAAAGAGGTTCCAATGAAACCATCTGGACTTATGTTCCTCCGACTTATCTCACAAAGTAGAGATCAGGTCTTTCATTTGCTCAATGTCCTTCACCCTTGCGAACCATGGGGGTGGGATGCTGGCACGAGCAGCATTAAGGAGATGCTTGAAGAGGGATTTGTGGTAACGTTTCCTTGACAGAGGAGTAAGATTTAGGAGAACCGCTGCTGGGTTATCCCGAAGGGAGATGTCCATGAGTTTCTGTACGAGCTTAAGCACCGGCTGCCAAAAAGTTTGAAGCAGGGGGCAGTCCCAGAAAATATGTAATAGAGTGCCTGGGTGTAGGCCGCAGCGCCAACAGCGATCAATTTGTAGAGGATAAATCTTAGCCAGCACGGAGGGAGTTCTATACCAGCACGTCACTATTTTATATGCCTCTCTGATATTTGCTGCACAGAGATGATTTATGTGCGAAAAAGAGTATACATTTGTAGCAATGACTCTCGTGGAGCTGCTGGTTTAAAGCGGCTGTTACCGTCACCTTCGTTACCTCAACTTCACCAGAACCGGGTCTAGGGTCCCGTTGAGCTTAATACCAGACAATGTAGGCACTGGACACTTGAGTATCTTTTCCAAGGTTTTAATAAAGAGTAACTGAAGGAAGTAGCAGGAAAGAGGTAGAAGAAGAGTTGCAGGGAAGTTCAAATACCTTTTCTTAGTGTAGTATTAGGAATTGGAATCTTGTAGATGAATGTACTCTCCTTTTAGAGTTGAATCTTTGCCCGCTCAGATAGGTTTCTCTCACTAACCTAGCAGCTGATACGCAGCACAAACAAAAGTCTTTGCCACAGACTTGAATGTAATAGAAACCCGTACGATCCTCTGCCACAGGATGTAATGGTTTATGATGGATAGCAAACACAGCACTAGGACCTTTAAGCCGACCCGGCAGCACTATGTGGTAGGTTAACTTTAGGATGCGTCCTCCAACTGAGTCACCAGGCCCCTCTCCAGACCAGCACTCTGCATGATCCTTCCATGACGGGTCCTCCCCTGGGATCTTCTCAGTTGTCCAGCTTCTTCCTGTAGGACAGACAGCACAGGACCATTCCTTCGCCGCTGTGGTAGGCCCCAGACAGGCTTCTGGGCCCACCCACACGCTGCAGCAACGTGGTCCTCCCGGTCGGAGGACCACGAGGTAGTACTCCTGACACATACCTGTCGGCCAGGAGGGCCAGCAGGTGGAACGAAAGACCCTAAAACATGGCGTCTGTCCCATAAATACCCTCTCCCAGAATGCAACTCGGAGGACCACCTCCACCAACTTATCTCCAGGAAAGAGGAGCGCTTATACACTTTAACGTGTTGCCTTTCCAACACCGACCCATGGCGACAACGACACCCACAGGCACAGTGTGAAACTACATGCAACACAGCCAAACTGGAACATAGGCTAAATCTGACTATGTATGAACATGTAACCCACTAAATTTACCTATAAGCGGTAGATTGAAAAATCTACCAGCGCTACACGTTCTTTTTGGGGTTCTGTGAAGATGATTTGCAAGTCTCTCTCCCATTTTGTTAAGAATGGGGGGTCTTCAGTGGCGTGAAGATCCAATAGAGATTTGTAGGAGGTTGATAAGGACCTCTGGATCGGTCCCTCACCCAAGCAGAGTTCCTCAAAAGGGTTGAGCTTTCTGTCAAAGTGCGTTGGTTTGGGCAATGAGCCAAGAAAGTGAGATAGTTGGTTGATCGTCCAGCTATCTAATCAGAGTGGTGCCTGTCCTGGGAGCAAGTTCTCCGTAGTTAGCAAACTGGAGGAACGCAAGAGCAATGAGGCCCTCATGAGTCCCTGTGGGGCTTGCGATCGAAAGGATGGGTCAGTGAGGCCAGGTAGAAAATCTGGATGACCAATATGTGGCGTCAGTGGGGATGGAAAATTTCTTAATGAGGCTAGACTGAAAAACCTCTTCAGTTCCATAAGAGTTGGTCCAATCAGTGGATGAGTGGTCAAGTGGGTGGCAGGAGTTTTCCCAGCCCAAGGAAGGCCCGCAAGTGGGGCTCTGGCTGCCTCCTGTTCCAGCGACACCCAGAGCTTCAAGTCACTGTGACGGCACCAGTCCACAACCCTGGTCATATGTGCTGCAGTATAGTATAGGGCTGGATCTGGAAATCCGAGACCACCTTTAATCTTTGGTCTTAGTAGGAGTGCTCTACCTAGACATGGGTGTTTTCCACGCCAGATGAATCTGATGAATAGTGAACGCATGGCGTGAAAGAATGTCTGGGGTATCTTGATGGGCAGTGCCTGCAATAAATATAGAAGTCAGGGCATTGCATTCATTTTAAGTATATTGCAACGGCCGAACCAGGAAAGGGCCAGAGAGTCCCATTTCCCAAGATCAGCAGTGAGCGTAGACAAAAGGGGCTGGAAGTTGAGGGTGAAGATGTCTTGTAAGTTTGCAGAGATTTTTGTTTCTAAGTATTGTATTGAGCGGGCAGCCCATTTGAATGGGAAGTAGGGGCGTAGGTTAGAAATGGTAGAATCTGACAAGGAAACACTCAAGGCCTCTGATTTTTGTAAATTAACCTCAAAATTAGACAGGGGGCCATAGCGCTTCAGCTCCTAACAGGGAGGGTAGAGAGGTGAGGGGCTTGGTAATATAGAGTAAAAGGTCGTCAGCATAAGCTGCAACTTCGTGTTGACATTGGCCCGACTGGATGCCTCTTATGGATTGATTACCTCTGATATGGTGTAGAAAAGGTTCCAGGGAGAGGACAAACAGCATTTTAGACAGGGGGCAGCCCTGTCTGGTGCCGTTCGTGATAGAGGAAGGGCTGGAGTCGTATCCATTTACCCGAACAGTCGCTGTGGGGTTATCATAAATGGCCGAGATCCATGACAGGATAGGTTCTGGCATACCAACGAATTTAAGTGTCTCCCGGAGGAAGGACCAGTCCACCCTGTCAAAAGCCTTCTCGGCATCTGTGGAAAGGGCAGCAGGGGTAGTCGGGAACGCTTCGCTTTTTCTATGATGTTCAGTGTCCGGGTGGTGTTGTCCCTGGCCTCTCTAGTTTGGATAAAACCGACTTAGTCTATTCCAATTAGACGTGGTAATGAGGCAATCATCATAGAGGCAAGGATTTTGGTGAATAGTTTCATATCACAGTTTAAACGTGAAATGGGCCTGTAACTGGCACATAGTAATGGGTCCTTACCCGACTTAGGAATCACAGATATAGAGGCGCGCAGCATGTCAGCAGGGAGGTTGTGTCCATCGATCGCAGCATTGAAGCCGCAAGAAATGAAGGTGCCAAAGTGTCCTGGTACATTTTGTAATAGGGGAGGGTAAAACCGTCTGGTCCGGGTGCCTTACCAGCCTGGGTGTCAGCTATTGCAGTTACGAATTCCTCCGTGGTAATAGGTTTGAACAGGTCCTCTTGCTCCTCTGTCGTTAGCATAGGAAGGTCCGTTTCTTGAAGATAATTGCGGATATCCAAGGCTTTTTGGGGCAACAACTGAGGGGTGGGGATTGGATCTAAATTCTACAATTTAGAGTAGAAAGCGCGGAGAGTATCCGCCAGTTCTGGAGAGGAATGAACTCTGGAGCCCGATGATGAGAGAAGAGCGGGTACGTACGTCTGGGAGCACTTTGCACGTAAAGCGTTGGCCAATAGCCGACCACACTTGTCTCCGTACTCATAAAAAGAACGACGGGCCTTCAGTAGTACATGTTTTTCCTTGTACATGGAATGATCTCTTATAGCTTCCCGAAGACGGATCAGTAGCACTATCCTGCCGATTCTTATGTTGGCGTTCCAAAGTGTGGAGTTGAGCCAAGAGGTCAGACAAGGTTTTAACGTGAAGTTGTTTGGCCGCATGACCGTGTTTGATTAGTATTCCTCTAATGAAGCACTTATGCGCGGACCACACAGTGGCTGGGTTGTCTACAGAGTCTATATTGACAGAGAGGTAGGACTTAAGTTCCCTAAGGACGTCTGCGGCAATCTCAGGGTCTTTTAGGAGCGTCTCGTTAAGTCGCCACGTGGATGTTCTGAGGGATGCTTGTGAAATAGCCAGTTCCAACAGAATCGGGGCATGGTCGGAAAGTGCTATGTGACCTATATCCGTCTTGGTGACCATGGGGATGGTCGAGTGTTTTAGGAGAAAAAGGTCGATTCTGGAGTAGGACCCATGGATGGTAGAATAGAAGGTATAATCCCGCTCTTGTGGGTGGACTATTCTCCAGATATCGACTAGTTGATATGAGTGTAAAAGATCTTTTAGGCGAAGTAAGGTTCCCCTTGGGAGGGAAGATAAGTTCGAGGAGGAGTCTTTATGAGGGTCCAATGTTAAGTTTAAATCTCCTCCAAAGACAAGGGTTCCTTCAAGGAAGGAGTCGAGGGTGGATAAGAAAGCCTCAAGGGTGGGGAGAGGGTTGGAATTCGGGAGGTAGATGTTCGCAAGAGTGAAGGTCTGAGAACAAATTTTCCCCTTTATGAGCAGGAATCTGCCCTCTTGGTCACGGTACTCATCAATAAATTGCCAGTGGAGGGACTTAGAAATGAGTATACTCATCCCTTTAGATTTAGAGGATAAAGACGGACTATGATAGGCCGTTGGGAAGTGTTTGTTCGTTAGTTTGGGTATCTTGTCTGCCCTAAAGTGAGTCTCTTGGAGAAATGCAATGTTAGCCCTTTGTCTCCATAACTCGGCAAGACAACTAGTATGCTTCTCCGGGGAATTCAACCCCTTTATGTTCCACGAGAGGATCTTGACAGTCATGTTGTCTTAGTCTATGTCAGCTTGCGTCGACTCCCTGGGACCAAAGGAAGAAGGGGGGGGGCAGAAAAATGGGGAAGGGAGAGGAGAAAAAAAAAAAATTATATTACAAGAGAAAGAAGATGAAAGATAAGAAGAGGTCCAGTCAAGAATGTAGACTCCGCAGGGAGAAGCTACTGCCACCTGGGCAGAGTGTGCCTTGTGCGGGGAGTGGTAAGGCACAGCTGAGTTCCAGGGCCCCGGCCATGTGGGCCCCCACAGCCTTTGTGGTCGTGCGATTAAGGCCCCATTGTTATCACCCGGCTGAAGAAAACCAAAAATAAAAGATTGGTGAAAACGGACCCCTGAGCCGAAGTCACAAAGTACTTGCCCAAACAGCAATCCGTAACTAAGGACAGCACCTGCTCTGCGTCCCAACCCCGGGGCAGCCCAGCCGCACAGCGCTCAAATCTAGGCGCTGCGGGTCAGCCGGGACCCCCCCAAGGCAGAACCACGGCATCCAAGTGGTACCTGAAAAACTGTAAACAAATTGTAAAACCTGTAGCAAGTCAAAGGCAAGGTATTAGTTAAGAGAACATTTACATACTCACATTTGCACACATATAAAAACCCCCGTAAGTACATACATATCCCTAAACATATACATATATGTGTATGCATCATTATAGGGAATAGCATAGCTACTACGTTAAGTTTCCATGGCAAGTGTTACGTTGTTAGTCCACGGTTCCACCCTCAGGCGGCTGCAGCCTCTTTATTGTTCCTATACTCTGAGCCCGGGTGCGGTCGTCAACGTAACCCCCCGGATATGTGGCTACTCTGCAGTGGTGCCCAACCTTAAAAAAAAGCAATTGCTCTTGCGCATAGTCTAAGGACCATTGCTCCAGCGGGACATTCAGAGTATACCACTGTGAAGGCATTATGTCAAAGTTTAAAGGAAGCTAGCGTAGCACTGGGTTTGTCAGAGAAACGTAGGAGACATGCCATCGCTTATATGGGGTGATCGGTACAAAAGAGCGACCTTTGTTCAACCTTGGATCAAGATAATTTGAATGGCAAGCTGGACGGCCTCCAGTTCGCAGGCCTTACACACCTTGAACCTGGCATGTCATCCGTAAATAACAATAAAAGATAGTTTAACTCAAAATTCAACCTGGGAAACATACTGAGCTGGGTGCGTGTCCGCAGTCTGTGTGTATAGAATCAACCAGCCACCTCTTCATTCGGGGGATGTGAGCGGGCGTTTCCTACCCGTCTAGCTTGAGAGTGGTTCCCACGGCCTCTCTGACTATAGTGGGCCCTTTGTGGTCTGCCCGGGGGAGCTTGGCGCGGTGAATCTTTGGTGATAACAGTCAGCAGCCAATTGGGCACTGGAAACGGTTCCATGTCAGCAAAGGTGAACAGGTCTGGAAGCTCCGATGGGTGATGCAAAGGAAAGGTATCCGGGCCCTTGCGGACTATGAGGTGAAACGGGTGGCCCCACTTGTACGTAAGACCTTTCTCCCCCAGACCATCTAGAAGCGGTTTGAGCAATCGTCGCATTAGGAGAGTCTTTCTGGAAACATCTGGTAGGAGGTGGACAGCTGCACCATTAAATTCCAGGACTCCCACCTGCCAGGCCTGCTGTAATATATCCTTCTTGAGGGTGAAGGAGTGTAAACAGCATAGGACGTCTCTTGGTCTGTCAGATGAATCAGATCGAGGTCCCAGGGTTCTATGAACTCTGTCAATGATGATCTCAGAGTCTGGCGGGCGGTCTAGGTAACGGTTAAAGATATTAACCACTGTGGAGCGCAGTTCTGAGTTTGGGACACTTTCGGGCACCCCGCTTAACCTGATGTTCTGCCTGCGGCTGCGATTCTCCAGGTCGTCCTGGAGTAGATGCAGCTGTATGATTTGATCAGTGAGTTCAGTTTGGGAAGTCTGCAGGGATTGCACCGATTGGGACACTATTACCTGGTCCTGTTCCACTACAGTGACACGGGAGTCAAGCACTGCTACATCCTGTCTGATAGATTGTATCTCGATTGTAGATTGTATCTCGTCCTTCAAGGCTGTCTCCATTCTCTGAACAATTGATTCCAAATCAGTTCTTGTGGGTAGCTGCTGCAAGAAATCCCACAGTCTTTGTTCAGAGGAGGCATGAAGAGGGAGACCCTGTGACTGCTGTGTGCAATAGTGTGTACTCACTGTGGTCTGATGTGTGGGCGGGTGCCTCTGAGCCTCCATGTCCCCTGGGCCGAAACACAGAGCGCTGGATGGGATGAGAGCTGAGGGTGAAGCTGGAGGCGCTAGGCTGTACAGTGAGTCTTCTCTGTCTGGTGAGGCTGCCAGTGATCTGGGGAGACAGGGGGAGAGGTCACTGGGTGGTGAGAAGGGCGGCATGGTGTGATCGTCCGCCATCTGCAGGGGAGGATCAGACACGCTGGGGACCTCCGCTGTGTCCTGTGTTGTATGGCGGGCTGACGCCATCTTGGCTGCTGCTGCTGAGGAGGCCGCCGGCTGGAGTGAGCGTAAATACCGATCCATATCGGTCTCCGGAGCGGGTGTATGATGGTCGGGTTCCCCGGGTAACCAGGAAGGCAGGTAGGAGCCGATAATGTGTGGTAATATGCCGTGGTATCGCTGCGGGAGAGCCGCCGGCCGGGAGCCTTGTAGAATTGCGACCTCGCGCTGCCATGCCTAGGCCACGCCCTTGATGCTGTTTTTAATGCAAACAGAGATCATACCAAATACCTATTTGATTGGGATTTATCTTCTGTTTATTTACTTTCTATTTTGTTAATTGATAAAAAATAATCTATTAACACTTCTATTTCTGAGAGCATCCTTAATTTACAGCATTTTTTCACACCTGTCCAAAACTTTTGCACAGTAGTGTGTGTGTATGTTTATGTATGTATGTATATATATATATATATATATATATATATATATATATATATATATATATATATATATATATATACATATACTGTATACAGTGCCTTGAAAAATTATTCATACCCCTAGAATATCTATTGAATGTGACAACACTGAAAAATTGACACTTTGCAATAATGTAAAGTAGTGAGTGTACAGTGTAAATTTGCTGTCCCCTCAAAATAACTCGCTTTTGTTGCCAGCGGTTTAGACATTAATGGCTGTGTGTTGAGTTATTTTGAGGGGACAGCAAATTTACACTGTTATACAAGCTGTACACTCACTACTTTACATTGTAGCAAAGTGTCATTTCTTCAGTGTTGTCACATGAAAAGATAGAATAAAATATTTACAGAAACGTGAGGGGTGTACTCAATTTGTGAGATACTGTATAGCAGAAAAGTGCAGCTCTATAAATTGATAACTGTGTGTGTGCCACAAAATATTAAAGTGCAAAAATGCAAACAATATCCATGGTGTAAACCATAACTCATGGAAATCAATAAAAAAACAATCAGTACAGTACACAACAGCAATTGATTAAGCAAATGTCCAATATATCAATAGCGCACAAAATACAAATATTCGTATTCTATTAACGTTAATAAGTGACTTGAATTCATAAACGAAATCTTGGTGCGCTGTGAAGTGAATCATTCATAGATAGTAGGACATGAGATAGACTTGACCACTTGAGACCACCACCACAGAGAGACAGGATGCTTACCAGAAAGCCAGTGACCGCCCTTATTCAGGGGGGTCATACAAGGCTTGTTGGATCCGAGATCCTGTTGGAGAAGTATCCTGATAACTGGAGCCGGAAGAGATGTCCCAATGTGACGGGCCTTCACCACCGGATGGTTTCCACAGGTGCTAAGCGGTAGTCCAGTCTGGTCTGTGTGTCAGCCTGTTTTATTGGGATTTTATGTGATAGACCAACACAAAGTGGCATATAATTGTGAAGTGGATGGAAAATGATGAATGGTTTTCAAATTTTTTGTACAAATAAATATCTGAAAAGTGTGGTGTGCATTTGTATTCACCCCCCGAGTCAATACTTTGTAGAACCACCTCTTGCTGCAATTACAGCTGCAAGTCTTTTTGGGTATGTCTCTACCAGCTTTGCACATCTAGAGAGTGACATTTTTGCCCATTCTTCTTTGCAAAATAGCTCAAACTCTGTCAGATTGGATGGAGAACGTCTGTGAACAGCACTTTTCAAGTCTTGCCACAGATTTTCAATTGGATTTAGGTCTGGACTTTGAATGGGCCATTCTAACACGAATATGAATATGCTGCTGAAGAAAAGCATCCGCACAACAGGATGCTGCCACCAGCATGTTTCCCGGTGGGGATGGTGTTTTCAGGGTGATGTGCAGTGTTAGTTTTCTGCCACACATAGCATTTTACTTTTAGGCCAAAAAGTTCAATTTTGGTCTCATCTGACCAGAGCACCTTCTTCCACATGACTGCTGTGTCCCTCACAAGGCTTCTCACAAACTGCAAACTGGACTTCTTATCACTTTCTTTCAACAATGACATTCTTCTTGCCACTCTTCCATAAAGGCCAGTTTTGTGGAGTGCATGACTAATCGTTGTCCTGTGGACAGATTCTCCCACCTGAGCTGTGGATCTCTGCAGCTCCTCCAGAGTTACCATGGGCCTCTTGGCTGCTTCTCTGATTAATGCTCTCCTTACCCAGCCTTTCAGTTTAGGTGGACAGCCATTTCTTGATAGGTTTGCAGTTTTGCCATACGCTTTCCATTTTTGGATGATGAATTGAACAATGCTCCATGAGATGTTCAAAGCTTGGGATATTTTTTATAACCTAACCCTGCTTTAACTTCTCCACAACTTTATCCCTGACCTGTCTGGTGTGTTATTTGGCCTTCATGATGCTCTTTGTTCACTAAGGTCCTATAACAAACCTTGGAGGGCTTCACAGAACAGCTATATTCATACTGAGATTAAATTACACACAGGTGGACTCTATTTACTAATTAGGTAATTTCTGAAGTCAATTGGTTCCACTAGATTTTAGTTAGGGGTATCTGAGTAAAGGGGGCTGCACGCCACACTTTTCAGATATTTACTTGTAAAAAAAAAATAAAAACCATTTATCATTTTCCATCCACTTCACAATTATGTGCCACTTTGTCCAGGTCTATCACATAAAATCCCAATAAAACACATTTACGTCTATGGTTGTAACATGACAAAATGTGGAAAATTGCAAGGGGTATCAATACTTTTTCAAGGCACTATATATATATATATTTTTTTTTATACATATATATATATATATATATATATATATTTATACACACACACACACACACACACACACACCATCAGCCTTAACATTATGACCACTGATCATAACCCATTGAGGCAAGGACTTTACTAGATCTCTGAAGTCCTGCTGTGGTCAGGGGCGGACTGACCGGTCGGTCCATTCGCCCGTGGTCTGAGGGCCCGGGCTGAGAAGGGGGCCCGCCGGCGCTGCCTGCTTGGACTTTTTTTCTCCTGGACAAAATACTTGTGGCCGCGGGCCTGCAGCAATTTTTTTCGAGCCTGGCCGTGCCCCAGCGTGCACTAGTGATGATCAAAGGGAGGGGGGCCCAGCCCGGGTAGAAGAAGCAGGGCCGCCTGCTGTGACAACTTTGATAGAATTGACAGGCACCCGCAGACAGTCACGCAAAGTCCTGCCTCCTAGATTGGCCCCTTCGATAGACAGCACACTGGTCCAATAGACCAGTTTGCTGGACTTTGTATGACTGCGAGCACTGGAAACACTGGGCATTTAAAAACAAGGCTGTCCTAGCGTTGTGATGATCCGGCAGGCTCCTCTTCCTCTCCTCTCTCTGATCATGCTGCACAGGTCAGGCTGTGCTGATTAGCACACAGGTCAGGCTGCACTGATGGGCTCACAGGTTAGGTTGCACTGATGGGCACACTGGTCAGGCTGCACTAATGGGCACACTGGTCAGGCTGCACTGATCAGCACACTGGTCAGGCTGCGCTGATAGGCACACTGGTCAGGCTGCGCTGATAGGCACACTGGTCAGGCTGCGCTGATGGGCACACTGGTCAAGCTGCGCTAATGGGCACACTGGTCAGGCTGCATTGATCAGGCTGCACTGATGTGCACTGGTGAGGCTACATTCATGGGCACTGGTGAGGCTGCATTGATGGGCACTGATCAGCGCTGCATTGATGGGCACTGGTGAGGCTGCATTGATAGGCATTGATCAGGCTGCACTGATGGGCACTGGTGAGGTTGCATTAAAGGGCAAGGATCAGGCTGTGCTGATGGGCACTGGTGAGACTGCATTGATGGGCACTCCACGCACTGGGCCTGCTGCAAACCTTCTAGTTCTACTGTCCCGGATAGGGCAAAGACCGCCACCTCCCTCCGAGTCCCTCGCCTCAGCAAACAGTGCCCAGAACAGCGGAAGAGGAGAGGAAACACTAGCCAGCCACAGCAGGGCCAGGTTCCCAGTCAGCCAGCCACCCATTCCGGTGACCCACCCACAGCAGGGCCAGGGTGCCAGCCAGCCACCCATGGTGACCCACCCACACCAGGGCCAGGGTGCCAGCAACCCACAGTGGCACCATTGATGGGTCCACAGAACATTCATGAAATGAATGTTCTGCGATAGTAGAAGATAATCACACCACACCAGGTTGTGGTGAGCTCTGAAGTAGCAGCAAGGACAGACACAAAACACATTTCTGTAATACATAACATCAAAACATACAAGTAGTGTGTAATATATATATATATATATATATATATATATATATATATACATATATATATATATATATATATATATATATATATATATATATATATATATACACACACACAGTATATAAACACACAGTATATTCTTCCAGCTGGGTGAACAGTATGATCCAAGCCCATTAGTATGCTAACACTAAAGCAAACTCTAACTCCATCTGCTTATTAGACATGTGCATTCGTTTTCGTCCGAACGCATTTTCGTCCGAATTTCAGGTATTTTCGTTATTGTTTTAACAAACGATAACGAAAGTGCAGAATACGAAAACCGAAAGATCCGACATAAACAAATGCTTTGTTTTCATTTTCGTTGTGACAACAGTTCGATATAGATAGGAGATTCGACATGACACTGACAATAACAATCTGTGTCTATCGAACCTGTGGTCGAATGTGCCTAACCTTAACTCAATTAGTCCAAGATTATTCTACATAGAGAGAAAAGATTCGACATAGAAAGAAAAGATTCGACATAGAGAGAAGTACACACGTACAGCCAACTTACTTTCACTTACGATTTGCTAGCAGAGAGAGATACACACATTGAATCATTTCAGAAGACAGTCAATCTGAGCTGGTTCGTTTGTCAGAGAACCTGAATTATTTAGCAATTAAGCATAAGCATAGCAGCAGAACAATAGTGAAGCAAGCTACAACTTAACTTTTTCATAATAATCTGCTGCTATTGTGTTAGCGTTGTGAACTTGATAGTGATACTAGTGTTGCTAGTGTTGTGATAGCCTCAGAGGCTGCCTGTGTTGTGGGGGGGGGGGGGTTTATTATTATAGATTCTATATTATAATGCCATATCAATATCTGACACAACGTCGGATGCCGCATCCGCCATTGCACTTGGAGATTGAGAAACGAATGTGAAAGTTGGCTGACTGTTGGGGTAGAGTAGATCATTCAACATAAACGACGAAGATTTGACAAAGCAACAAAAAACATACAAACGTCGAATCTTTGGCTTATGGTGTCTGTAGAAAGTTCTAAGAAATTCGACGGAGCAGCTAAACTGTACAATCGCTGCAATCGTACTTTTCCGGTCAAATGCATCCGCCCATAAGCTATAGAAAAATTCTAATGTTGATTGACTAGTAAAATAATTAATAAATATAATTATTACTAGTCATACAACATTAGAATTCTACTACAGCTAGCTTGTAGGTGGAAAATTCAACCGGAAATGTACACGTACAGTTTAGCTGCTCCGTCAAATCTTCTTTGAACATTCAACACCATAAGCCTTCAATGACAGATTCGACCTTAATTAATTTGGATTTTCGGATGAATGCAATTTTTAACGAAAAACAAATTGAATAAAAACGAAATTCGGGAGTAAGTAAGTAAATTTATTTTTCGGACGAAAACGAAATTCCGAAACGAAATATTTCAGTGTGCACATGTCTATTAGAGAGCTCTGCTAGCTCAGTATGCCGGATGAATCGACCTCTGCGAACGAAATGTTTGGCCAACATTTCTGTATATGGCCATTCAGCCGGTAGAAAGGTCTTGGCAAGACCGGGGGGGAAATCAGGATTGCCTCGCACTGGAGTGATTGGACAACATTTGGCAGAGATTGTGTGTAGTACAGGCTCGCTCAAAGACTTGGAGGGTAGCCCCGACAAGGGGATGAGGAGCGAGATTGGTGACGTGTGTTCCTTGGAAAGCCAGGGAGCCACTCAAAAGTCAGATTCAGAAATCAAAGATTCCAAGCTTACCCATCCTTTACAGCAGGCATGGACTTTCCAGTCCACTACCTGAGCTAGATGAACTGCCCAGTAGTAGCGTTGCAAGTCTGGAAGACCAATCGACTCTCGACTTAGGTATCACGGGTTTCGACCAACTTCGACCAACCAATTTGTTGCTCCATAGAAAAGCTCTACCTATGGATTTATGAAAAAAAGGGAACACGCATGTAAATAGAGTCCAGGAGTCGCACACCCCAATATATACAGAAAAAATTGAAAAGTTCTCCCAGGGGGGTTTTTTAGCGACAAGGTGTGTATGTCAAAGCAATGACAATGTTATACAATCAATTCTTGTTTTTAATTATACAATAAATATACAATCAGATCGAATTCTAAAATTATATAAGTTTATAGTCTCTGGTTAATGATAACAAAAATTGTAAAAATTATATACACTCTGGTTACAGGCAGTAGTGGCATATACCATAAAGAATGGTCAATGATAAGATACATTGTATTGCAAAAGGTGAGTTGTCATCCATGTGAGTACCCCGACGCGTTTGGACCAATCACGGTCTTCTTCAGGGATTATTGTACTCTGGTGAGACATATCAGAAAATGATATAATTCTGACATTCTAACAAGGTACCAACATCTACTATGTATATAAATGAAAATATATTTACCACTCAAGAGAGGGGAAATGACTCATAACCAGAGAGTGTGAATATAAGTATATTGATCTGGAATCCTCATGTAGCACCCCCCTCCTCTCACCCGGGCAGGAACCAGCCAAAAAGAGGGGCTTGCAAGGAGTCACACATAGGAACCCTCAGGGGGGGAAAGGGGATGGAGGACACCTGTGATGATTAAATAAGTGATTCAATCATCTGGAATAGTAATGTGTTTTAACAGCATTTAACTAGTATCAAGTGAACTTTTCTACACCCACATGTTGGAGAGTATGCTGATCTACAACTCCAACATGTGTTGAGACAATGTGGAATGGAGTCTGTTAATATTACTCTGTCGAATTGTCGTATAGTAATTATGTGTATGTGGGTGTAGAAAAGTTCCCCCCCCCCGAGGGTTCCTATGTGTGACTCCTTGCAAGCCCCTCTTTTCGGCTGGTTCCGCACAGGTGAGATGAGGGGGGTGCTGCATGAGGATTCCGGATCAATGTACTTATATTCACACTCTCTGGTTATGAGCCATTTCCCCTCTCTTGAGTGGTAAATATATTTTCATTTATATACATAGTAGATGTTGGTACCTTGTTAGAATGTCAGAATTATATCATTTTCTGATATGTCTCACCAGAGTACAAATTCCCCTGAAGAAGACTGTGATTGGTCGAAACGCATCAGGGTGATCACATGGATGACAACTCACCTTTTGTAATACAACGTATCTTATCATTGACCATTCTTTATGGTATATGTCACTACTGCCTGTAACCAGAGTGTATATAATTTTTACAATTTTTATTTAGAAGTATATTTTATATGTTATCATTAACCAGAGACTATAAACTTATATAATTTTAGAATTCGATCTGATTGTAAATTTATTGTATAATTAAAAACAAGAATTGATTGTATAACATTGTCATTGCTTTGACTTATACACCTTGTCGCTAAAAAACCCCCCTGGGAGAACTTTTCCATTTTTTCTACATATGGATTTATAGAACGCAAAAAAAGCAGGCGGCATTCGGATCGGTATGGTCTGAAGCTTATAAAGCAAGCGCGGGAGGATTGTCATCTTTAAGATGGATGCTCGCCCAAACCAGAAAATAGTTGGCACATCCCACTTTTGAAGATTTCTCCGCATGCTTTGCCATGCCGTTAAAAAATTCTGATAAATCCGCAGGGAGTTGTATTCCCAGGTAGGTGATAGCATCAGTTTTCCATTGTAAGGGGAAATTCGCCTGGCATTGCTCGGCGAGCTCTCTTGGAAGCAAAATATTCAATGCAAAAGACTTTGAATAATAAATTTGCAAATTTGAAAGCAATTTAAAGTGATCAAGAGCCTTCAGAAGATTAGGTAGAGACGTCAACGGGGACGAAAGAAAAAGTAGGACATCATCCGCAAATGCAGCGATCTTGTAAACCCAGTTGTGTACCTCAATGACTTTAACATCAGGATGGGCCCAAATGCCACGAAGGAGGGGTTCCAGTGTAAGAATGTATAGCAAGGGGGATAAAGGGCATCCTTGCCTGGTCCCGTTATGTATAGAGAAGGCGCTCGACAGGTGGCCATTGACTTTAACCCTGGCTCTGAGGTTGGCATATAAGGATAACACGAGAGCTCTCATACGTGTCCCAAGTCCCAAAGCTCCTAGGATAGCTTTCATATAGTCCCAGGCCACTCTGTCAAATGCCTTCTCCGCATCCATGGAAAGAAAGAACCACTCCTGTTAATAAGAGGTAAGCCAGTGATGCAAATTCAAAGCTTTAATAGTGTTATCCCTGGCCCTCTCTATCCCTCTCAGGGACAAAGCCCACCTAATCTTAACCCACCTAGGTCGGCACATGATAAGACAATCGGGTCTACTAAATGTTTGAAAACAGCTTGACGTCCACATTAAGGAGAGAAATTGGTCGATAATTAGCTACATTGGTGGGCTCCTTACCTTCCTTTAGTATAACAGAAATATAAGCCTCAAGAAGGCTCATCGAGGTGCAGGGTCTAGTAGACAACGAATTGAAGGCCTTCACAAAGCCAGAGACCAAGAGCTCTGAGAATGTTTTATAGTACTGTACCGGGAAGCCATCTGGGCCCGGACAATTTTGATCTCTCCCGCTGAAGAAAGGCTGGAATAAAAGCCCTGGGCGTAGAAGCTCTGTACTCAAGCCGCCATCACGTTGCCAGGCCACACCCCTTGGAGAGACCATATAATTAGTGTGATTAACTCTAATTATCTTTTTTAATGAAATGTAGATTCTTGAAAGGGTTTTTTTGACATTTAAATGAAAGGAGAAGACCTGGCTCATATAAAAAGTCAAGTTGAGCTGGGAACATCATATAAACAGCTAAACTTAGCTTGAGTAGCATTATACTAGGAAGCTAGAAAACCTTGATTGTGTCTCACAAAATGTACAGCTTTTTTTTTTCCAAGTTAAAAAAAATGTGATAAATGTTTTTAACTTAAAATTGTGTGAGCTAGACTGAGGCTACCTCCATCCGCATTGTAATGATGGAGAGTGGCAGGATGCCTAGCAGTACCCAATCTTAAATCCTACTACTAAGCTTCACAAATCACTCCTCTTATCTCCCTCAATGCCACCTCTGAGATGCCCATTTGGCTCATTTAGTGATGCTGGACTGCTCACCACTTCCGGTTCGCAATCACCTTTGAACCCCGTCCAACTATAGACCCGCTCTTTCAGACCTATCCATGTTACACTCGTTGCCTCTATAAATTTCTGTGAAATTCTCTGCTCAATTGATCTCCCCCATCTGCCCTTGTGGGGCATCTTAGACACCCCTCAATTCCCTTCTGCCATGACAATCCAAGGGCATTCTCCTGGTGGCTGGGAAGAGGGACCAAATATGTCTACGAGCTCTTGGCGCTGTATGGCATTAAATCTTTTGAATATTTGCAAGAGCATTGCCAACTCCCAGCTACCAAGGTCTTCCGATACCCTGAAATACGCCATCATATCTGCACCCTCCGTAAACATCAACCAGAATCCCCCAAATGCTTGACCCCATTTAAAAACTGGTGCCATAAAGACGCTTCCCTAAAAGGTTTGGTGTCTGATCTCTATAGCTCAGAAACTAGCACACTTTCCTATGTATCTAAATGGAAAGTTGACCTAGGCAAAACTCTGGACCAATCTGCCTGGAACCAAATTTGGCTTGATTCCTCTAAGTGTTCTTGGAATATTTTTGCTCAGGAGAACGCCTACAAGTTACTCTCTTGTTGGTACATGACCCTGACATGAGTAGCCAAATTGTCACTTCCGCATCCCCTTCCTGCTTCTGAGGATGCAGGGAACCTGGTACTCTCTTCCACAATAAGTTTAAAAGGCTAAAAACAAAACCTATGTAGCTCACGGCCAAAGTTAAAGCGGGAGTCCGGCGACAAATCTTTTTTTTTTTTTTTTTTTTTAGGTCATTGAGACACTTTGCTAACCCCAAAATAATACTCACAGTTTGGGTGTAATATTTCCTCCTCTGTCTGTTTTCATACTGAAGAATAACTTAAAGAATGTGATGCTGGCTGTTTCCATCTTGCTTGTGGGCATGTGAAGCCCACAAGCATTGATTTCCTGGACGCGGTGAAAGCTGTTCATTCACAGCTTGTTCACATGCATGATCATTGTTTCCCACACTGAATCTTGGAAGCCTGACACTAAGCTCCCAGGAGACAGTGCGGCGCCGGGGAAAGGCAATAAACACGCCTACTCCCATGGGAGAGACAGGAAGTGCCACAATAAAGTACAATATAAAGGTAATTACAGCGATAAAAAAAATTTTCGTGCGGCATTTGAACATCTGTGCAATTAACTGAAGGGGGTAAGATTAAGTTAAAAATTTGAGTGGAAACCCGCTTTAAAGAAGCTATAAACAATAAGAAAAGAGCTTTTAAAAAATATAAAAATGAAGGAACACTAGTGTCAATTAAATGTTACAAAGAATTTAACAAAATATGTAAAAAGGAAATCAAGGATGCAAAAATTCAAAACGAACGACAGATTGCAAAAGATAATAGGACAAACCCCCAAAAATTCTTCAAATATATTAATAGTAAAAAGGCCAGGTCTGAGCATGTAGGCCCTTTACCAAATAATCTAGAGTGGGTGACTGGGGACAAAGAGAAGGCAAATTTATTAAATACTTTCTTCAGCTCTGTGTATACAAAAGAGCATGGGGGAGCTCATGTCCATAATGGGGGTGGTAGTGACACAGCCCCGAATGATCCACAATGGCTCAAAAGTGATATGGTCCAGAATTACTGTATTTATTGGCGTATAACACTCACTTTTTTACCATGAAAATCGGGTGCAAATAGCATGTGCGTGTTATACACCAATACTTCAGCTGCCTCGGAGGGGACAGGAAGGGGGGCGGGATGAGCGCCATCAGATTACATACAGTGAGAATCTCCTGTTTACTTGGTGGCCTCTGTAATAGGAAGTCCTGTCTCCTGGGCCACCATTGGACCACTGTTCTGTCTATCATAGAAGATTCCCACTGTATGTAATCTGTCGGCGCTCATTCTGCCCCCCTCCCTGTCCCCTCTAAACTGCAGAAGGGCATCGATCAGGCTGCAGTGATGGCAATGGTGAGGCTGCTGCATTGATGGCAATGGTGATGCTGCTGCATTGAAGGCAATGGTGAGGCTGCTGCATTGATGGCAATGGTGATGCTGCTGCATTGATGGCAATGGTGAGGCTGCTGCATTGATGGCAATGGTGAGGTTGCTGCATTGATGGCAATGGCGAGGCTGCTACATTGATGTGGACTGATGAAGCTGCATTGATGTGGACTGATGGCGCTGCATTGATGTGAGGCTGCAGATGGGCACTGACCCAAAGTTCCTTATTTAAAATTAAAGTTTTTTTTCCGGAAACTTCCTTCTTAAAATGAATGTGCGTGTTATAGGCCTGTGCGTGTTATACGCCGATAAATACGGTATTTAGACAGAATAAAGGTGGATAAAGCACCTGGACCTGATGGCACCCACCCACGGATCCTAAAAGAATTGAGCTCTGTAATTTCAAAGCCATTGTATCTAATTTTTAGGGACTCATTAATGACGGGAATAGTACCACTGGATTAGCACAGGGGGAACGTGGTGCCTATATTTAAAAAGGGATCAAAGTCTTTACCAAGTAACTATAGACCTGTTAGATTAACTTCTATAGTCGGGAAGATACTGGAGCATTTAATAAAAGACCACATAGACGAGTTCTTGCTGGAAAAAAACATTTTAAGCAACAGACAGCATAGATTCATGAAAGACAGAAGTTGTCAGACAAACCTGATTTCTTTTTATGAAGAGGTAAGTAAAACCTTGGACAGAGGGGTGGCTGTGGACGTGGTATACTTGGATTTTGCAAAAGCATTCGACACAGTTCCCCAAAACGTGGCTCATGTGTAAGGTAAAGTCTACAGGCTTGGAAATATCAGTTTGTAAATGGATAGAAAACTGGCTAAAAGACAGAATTCAGAGAGTAGTGGTTAATGATTCTTACTCTGAATGGTCTAGGGTTATCAGTGGTGTACCCCAAGGTTCAGTGCTGGGACCCTTACTTTTTAATATCTTTATAATTGATATTGGGTCTGGGATCGAAAGTAACATTTCTGTCTTTGCAGATGACACCAAGCTATGCAGTGGAATAACGTCCTTACAGGATGTCTCCAATTTACAAGCCGACCTCAATGCACTGTCTAATTGGGCGACTATGTGGCAGATGAGGTTTAATGTTGAGAAATGTAAAGTTATGCACTTGGGGGCTAAGCTAAGAATATGCATGCATCATACATGCTAGGTGGAGTACAACTGGGGGAATCCGTGATGGAGAAGGATCTGGGGGTTTTGGTAGATCATAAGCTCAATAATAGCATGCAATGCCAAGCTGCGGTTTCCAAAGCGAGCAAAGTCCTTTCTTGTATTAAGAGAGGTATGGACTCTAGAGAGAGATATATAATTTTGCCCCTGTTCAAATCATTAGTAAGACCTCATCTGGAATATGCAGTTCAGTTTTGGGCACCAGTTCTCAAAAAGGATATCAGGGAACTGGAGAAAGTGCAGAGAAGGGCAACCAAACTGATAAGAGGCATGGAGGAGCTCAGCTATGAGGAAAGATTAGAGGAACTGAGTTTATTCACTCTTGAGAAGAGGAGAATAAGGGGGGATATGATCAACATGTACAAATATATAAGGGGTCCATATAGTGAACTTGGTGTTGAGTTATTCTCTTTACGGTCAACCCAGAGGACACGGGGGCACTCTTTACGTCTAGAGGAAAACAGATTTCATCTCCAAATACTCAAAGGTTTCTTCACAGTAAGAGCTGCGAAAATGTGGAATCGACTCCTGCCAGAGGTGGTTCTGGCCAGCTCAGTAGATTGCTTTAAGAAAGGCCTGGATACTTTCCTAAATGTACATAATATAACTGGGTACTAACATTTATAGGTAAAGTTGATCCAGGGAAAATCTGATTGCCTCTTGGGGGATCAGGAAGGAATTTTTTCCCCTGCTGTAGCAAATTGGAGTATGCTCTGCTGCGGTTTTTTGCATTCCTCTGAATCAACTGAGGGTATAAAATTGGGTATATTGGATTGTACGATATTTTTTATTTTATGTATTTATTGTTTTTAAGGTTGAACTTGATGGACTTGTGTCTTTTTTCAACCTGACTAACTATGTAACTATGTAACTATCTAGTGGTCCTGCCCAAAAGCCTTACGATTTTAGATTTGGGCCTATTCACTGATCAGATCAGTCCTAAATGCTTCGTTAGCACCTGACCCCTGGGAAGCCTTGTTGCATAAGTCTATTCTGTCCTTGACCAAAGTCCAGAGGAAGCTGGCAGGTTTTGTTTTACTTACAGCCCTGCGAATATTGGCTAGGGCCTGGCGACAGCTGTTTTTTAATTACACTATCTCCTAGATTGTAAGCTTTAACAAGCAGGGCCATCTGATTCCTCCTGCATTGAATTGTATTGTAACTGTACTCAGTACAGTGTATGTAGGTTTTGTGCTGCCCTAGGCCTGACTAAACTCGTGCACCCCCTAATTTAAATATGACCCACCCCTTCCTGTCAAGGCCACACCCCTTGCTGTTTAAGACCCGCCCTGAAATTTTCGAGTGGGGACACTAGCTCTGAGGGCCTGGGGGGGGGCAATGGATTCCCCTAATTTGCATAGATTTCCTGTCATTACCTGTTTGGCTATGGGGCAGGAAGTAAAGGGAAATCTCTGCAATGGGACAGGGATGGTAAAAAATAAACTGACAGGTGTTATAACCCTTTATCCGAAATGAAAAAAAAAAGTGTCGCCTATAGTTATACTTTAAGCACAAATTTCTGATAATTTTATGGAGAGGACTAAGAAGATATAACCACGCCAAACATATAACACAGTGAGGAAGGTTTGTGTTCCAGGATGAGAGGACAGTCAAAATTAGAAGCGGTGCCCCCCTCCCGCCCCCGTTGCAGAATGCCAGCCGCCCGCATACCAGAAGCAGTGAGGCCGCATTTTGGGGTGCTAGACTAATTTGCTTCTCAGCCCAGTCCGCCCCATAAGAGCCGGCGGGGACTCTTTCCCTGCTGCCCCCCTGCAAAGTGCTGCCATAGGCCTGGGCCTTGTCGGCCTAGGCCAGGATACAGCATTGACTGTACTGTCTGTCCTCATGTTGTAAAACTCTGTGCAAACTGTTGGCGCTATATAAATTCTATACTCACGGATACCCACGCCAAGTTCCTGAAGGTTTGGGACCCATGGATAACTTTTAACCACCACCTAAGCCTGGACCATTCTATACTATCTATATGACTACTAGGACAGGCCGTTCTAGGGATGAGTAAAGGGCCAAAATGCACAGGAAATTTACCTTTTTCCCTTCCTCTTCCCCAGGCAAACTTCTTTCCCCCTCCATTGCTCTCTCTTCTCTACTGGTCGCTGAGGATAATGGGCAACTATCTTCCTATACCTATTGGTACCTTTCATAACTTGCGAGGAATCACTGTGTACTGCCTTTATGTTGTGATGAATTTGTTACCATGTGCCTGGCTCTGCTACTTTTTTTCTCACCTTTCCCATTGCACTGTGTGCTGTGTATAATGTTTTGTACAACTTTGTAATGAAACTTATAAAAACACAATAAAAACCTTTGTGAAATAATATAGTGTGAGCCAATGTGGAATGACTTTTAAAATGGAATTAGTGCTGGCATTATAGTGAGTAATGGAAAGGTACAAGTAGAGTGGGTCGTGTTGCTCATTCCAAATCTAGTCCATGCAAAAAATTCTGGACCACAGAAATTACAACTTTATTACCTAGAACTAGATCAATAAGGGAAAATGTTTGACAGGAGCTAAAAACCAAAGCTATTGAGTTTGTCAGCAGCATTTATGACGGACTGAAGAGGGATAACCTATGCGAAGGTAGGCCAATGAAGGAGCTTGCTTTCCATTGCTTGTAGTGTTATTTTAAGGCTAACACAAACTCTATGGTTTTGGGAGCTCTGTATGCTCACTAGCTGTAATAGAGAAATGGTCTTATGTAAAGCCTTGTTGTATACTGAACATTTGTCATCTATGCTTACAAAAGAAATAAAATACACAGAACTCTTCTACCAGGCTTTGACACAGTATATTGAAGAATATTGGAAGAATTGTCGTGTCAGTGGAAAGGTGATATGGACCTTCTGTGATAGTTTGGGGCGTAACTACAAATCTTTGGGACAAACAACGCAATTGGTGCACTAACGAGAAAGGTGACCTAACCACTGTCAAAAAGTAATTATCACCACAAAAGTCTCCAGGATATAAGGCATAAAGAAAAAAGAAAAAGTGACAATCCAAAAATGTCCTAAACAATCCACATAGATCCTTGCAGCTCCATAAATAGTACACAAGGAAGCTAGTGAACACTAAAACAGCAAGAAAAAAGTCAAGTGAAGCTCAATGCATAGTACACATAAGGCACCTATTAATAATAAAATTAATAAAAAGAATTGTACCTATAAATCATGTAAATGCCACAGACAAAAGATAACTTCACCAGGTATACAATTGTAAGCAACCTGGACTCTCTCACTTTTAGTTGGCATTTGGAAATAAATAGTCCAAACTGCAACTTCCATCCACACAATTCAGACAGGACCTCAATAGGAACAGAAGTTAAATCACAAAGCCTGCCTTGAACCTTGTTTGTCTTGAACCCTGAGCTCTTTACTCCTCCCATGAACTTCCTAATTTAAGCCATGTCTCTGAATTTCCTGTTTGCCAGATTATTGTGCTCTCTTCAGCCAGTATCTTGCTCCTGTGTTCCCTGCTGCCTTACAGATTTTTCTACCACTCAATTGGCTTGTTCCTCAACTCTGTTTCTGCCTGATCCCAACCTGCAACTACACGTTACTGACCTTTTAACTTGTTTACTGACTACTCTTCTGTTTGATCCCTACCTGCTTATCCACTGCTGGACCCCGGCTTGCTCACCTCCTGGTGGGGCGATCCTGAGGACTGCGACCTGATACTAACATACAGCAAAATCAATCTCTTCCATCAGGAGCTCTGGTGAACACCGGTTAGTACTTAGATTCCGCACTTCAGATGAGCCTGCTTCATTCACTAGGGAGACTGCCTGTGTACCTATTCTGCTGGTCGGTGGTAGTTCAGCTACTGCTATAGCAACTGGTCTTCGAGCCTGACCCCTGATTATGACAGACATCTCATGATCTTGTACAAGCCCAACATCTAAGACACTGCCACTGACATGTTTCAAAGTTTTCAAAAAAATCTCTTTCTCAATGAGGCCATCCTCAGGAAGTGGTGTAGCCTTAAAATATCGGGTTTGCACAGGGGTTTTGCTGTGTACTGTAGATTCAGTATTTGTTTAACAAATAAATATTTATTATATAAAAATATTTCCCAGAGAACTAGGGGTAAGCTAAAAAGACAGCATACCAGACAATGCCTGCTTGTAGGCCTGGTTTGTCTGACAGAAACTTTGCACTAAGATGTCAGAGAAGGGATAATTCACTGCAACAAACCATTCACAGGTATGTATAAACTGTAGTTTTTTTTTAATTTTTATTTTCCCTGACCATAATATAGAAAGCAAAACAAGATAAACCAGTATACAATCCCTTCCAGTTCTTCCACAGATAACGGACAGTATCATTGTATGACAGGCAAAGAAACACACAAAGACAAAGAGATGGGACTGTAGCTGATCCTTCACATATCCAAACAGAAAAGCAACATTGTCTGTTACATGGGGAAGGACAAAATGCATTCTGTAGATTCCCACATGAGTTTCTGGGATAAACGGCAGTCTTTTGTTACAGGATTCTGTACTGTGAAAATGCAACTTCTCTCTCTGAGGGACATCAAAAGGCCCGCAATGGCTGCAGCTGGGAATATATTACATGTATAGGCTTAGCAACTTTTGTACTCAAAATACCAGATAACCACCAACAAAGAGGTTTTAAACAGTAGGGTGACCTGGTACACTACAGCTATGTCTGAATAGTTAGGTTTTGTTTCCTGTATGTATGTTTAATTTTCCATTGTGGCTGGAATGTACATTTAAAGAAGCCTGCTTTGCTACAAAAAAAAAAAAAAAAAAAAAAAAAACTAAAAAAATAGTTCTTAAAGTGAAACTAAACAATATGTTTATTCTGCAAAATAATAAATTAGCATCCACTACTTAATGGCCCAGTAATCTATTTTTCACAAAATAGTTTTTCTGCCTGCTTGCAACATCCTCAGTAAGCTCCCGAAACTCTTTTTTTCCTCTTATTCCTGTTTGCTGGAACAAGCAGAGCAAAATAGTTGGGGTCATGTGCAGTGCTCTATACACATTACAAATCCAAGAGGAGAGAGTGGTTTCGTTCCTTCATACAGTAGGGCCATGGAGAATGAACGTAGCCACCCTTTAACAGTCAAATCCCAACAGCAAAAAAAAAAAAAAGGGAGGTGGCTGAGAGCAACAGAAGGTACTTTTTTAAGCTAAGAATACATATTTGAATACATTTCTTTTTTAACTAAAGTTTAGTTTCACTTAAAGCGGAGTTCCACCCACATATTTTTATATTTTTTTTCAAAGGCATCTATTCTGCTGTTATTAATGTCATGAATAAAAAAAACGCAGCTGTATTTCCCTTTTTTTTCTAAACTAACCTTTGTGTTTTCTTTCTCTAGCACTTCCATGTTGTTTAAGGGCATGTGAAGCCCACTAGGATTCTTTTCCAGGATAAGGTGCTGCTGGCTACCCAGCATGCACCTCCCAATCTCACGCATTAATCACTTAAGGACCGAGCCTCTTTTTGAGACTTGTTGTTTACAAGTTAAAATCTGTTTTTTTTTTGCTAGAAAAATACTTAGAACCCCCAAACATTATATATTTTTTTTAAGACACCCTAGAGAATAAAATAGCGGTCATTGCAATACTTTATCACACACCGTATTTGCGCAGCTGTTTTTTTGAGTTAAAAAATAAGATAACAGTAAAGTTAGCCCATTTTTTTTCTATATTGTGAAAGATAATGTTACGTCGAGTAAATTGATACCCAACATGTTACGCTTCAAAATTGCGCCTCTCGTGGAATAGCGACAAACTTTGGCACCTAAAAATCTCCATTGGCGACATTTAAAAATTTCTACAGGTTACCAGTTTTGAGTTAAAGAGGAGATCTAGTGCTAGAATTATTGCTCTTGTACTAACGATTTTGGCGATACCTCACATGTGTGGTTTGAACGCCGTTTTCATATGCTATCGCGACTTACGTATATGTGTTTACTTCTGTGCGGGAGCTTGGCGGGACAGGGTGCTTTAAAAATTTTTTTTTTTTTCTTATTTATTTTACCTTTTATTTTTTATTTTTACACTGTCCTTTAAAAAAATTTGGATCACTTTTATTCCTATTACAAGGAATGTAAACATCCCTCGCAATAGAAAAAAAGCATGACAGGACCTCTTAAATGTGAGATCTTGGGTCAAAAAGACCTCAGATCTCATATTTACACTAAAATGCAATAAAAAAATGTAATTTAAAAAAAAATAAAAATTCCCCTTTAAGAGCATTGGACAGACGTCACGTTTGATGTTGCTTCCGCCCTCCAATGCTATGGAGCTGAGCAGGGGCCATCGTTCCCTCACTCGGCATCCAGGCAGTGAGGGGAGTGCACGTGATCGTCTCTGCAGCTACCAGCGGGTCCAGTAAGTGGCAGAGACGACCGGAGCGCAGTGGGGGGGCCCTCTCCCGCCCTCGATAAAAGTGAAACTACCGCAGAGGCCACTTTTATCTGAAAGGGAACCACACGTCATTCCTGAAAATACAGAGGTTATGGCAGCTAGCTGCTGCCATAACCCCGGTATTTAACGTCACAGTACCGATGTACAGGTGCGTTAATTTGCGTGAAGTGGTTAAACATACGGCACAGCGCGATGCTGAGGGGCGGCCATGCCCAGTGACTCCTGGGAATCATATAATGGAGTGATTGCCATAAAACTTCAAATCTAGTGTTATTTCACTTGGGTGGCCCTTATAAACCCACAATTGATTCCGCCTTTTACTTTCTAAATATACATTATTATTTCCACATATTAGTGCTTCCTGCCGTAAAAAAACCCCCCGTGCTCGCCCCCGGGGGAACGCCCGTCTCCTCGGGCCTCTCACAGTACCGTCCAGCCCAGGTTGGGTAATGGTTGGTGAATGCATTTGTATCTATATTTATTTGAAATGTATTAACACTCCAATGTTATATTTCCATTAACAAATTTATTATCATTCACTGTTTATGTAACTGCAGCTATTTGATCTTTTGAGAATTCACTTGGACGCCTCCTGAAGAAGCGGTCAATCCGCGAAACTGTTGAGGGCACGGTCCCAAGTATTCTAATTATAGCCTCCAACCACCTTTGTGGGCAGTTTTAATATGTCATTGTAACCTTGTACTGTTTGTGAGATCTTTATTTTGATTATATAGATGTTTTATTAATTGATGTATTTTTGAATAAATCTAAAAATTTTTACCCACATTTGTATTGTTGTATGAGGTACCGGAATAGTCCAATTATTTCGGGGGGTGGCAGAGGGGGGGACTTTATTGGAGTAGTCCCTACCAATTTCTTTCCCTCCTCCCCCCATTTTTCTCCTGGGAATCATGACACACATCTCCCAGGAGCCAGTGTGTCGCAGAAAAATTACGTACATCGCCGCGGAGGGAGGAAGCAGGAAGAGATAAGGAAAGCCTTGGAAATAAGGTAAGGAAAGAGAAAAAAAAACGCCCAATGCTGTTTTTATGGTCAGTTCAGAAGCGGATGATGTGAAGATTAAAAAGTGGGTGGAACTCCGCTTTAAGGCACATATTTTAGTAATGGTACTGAATAGTAATTTATAAGAACAGTCATTTGTTGCTAAGGCATGCTTAAAACTGCCAAGGTTAATCCTTTCACAGTAGATTTGTTTTTTGCAGCTCCTCTTCTTAAACTCCATATTTGTCTTGTAAAGAGATTTGTTTGAGGCTCCAAGGAGGTTTGGCATTATTGTAACATTGACCACTAGATGGCAGTCTTTTCTTTCAAAGAATTTTTGCATCATATTAAAAAATTAAAAAGAGAAATGCAAAATAGAAGACATATACAGGATTGCTTAGTAGTGCAAATTCATAAACTGTGTAGAATAGCAATCACATTAATGCACAACTAAAAGCAATATATAGTATTTTTTTTTTTTAAGACTGGTGTGTTTTGGTGTGTTATGTACTGTGCAAATTCTAAACAAAGTCAACCAGACAGGGAATAATATAAAGTGAATGATATAAATATGGTAACATTTTATCCTGATGTTTTTGACTGATCAGAAGTATGTCATGTACAGTTTTCTTTATTACGTTTAATTGTGCTCTATCTGCATTTGTCTCAATAAAACAGAAAATTTCCTATCAAATACTTACCATAATTTTCCTTTCCTGATGGACTCCATGGCAGCATACGTATGGGTTAACCCCGCCTCCTCTCCTACCCTTTTAAAATTATTTATTTATAACAGAGACAAGGCCGACATAGCCCGACATGGTACACAGTAATACAAATGGTCACATATGATCGCATTTACAAACCAAAGAGTACAATAAGCATGTCCAGTCGGACGATATTCCAGGCCACAAAACAAGTCCTGTTGAGCACAGGTATAGAGGAATCACATGTAACCCTGGTGGCCACCTCTGTGTCTCTTTAATAGGTATACGATGCTAACAGAAAGTTCCTTCTCGTAAGTGAGAGTGTAGATGTACCAGTTTTGGTTATAGCTTTAGGTGTCGGGGTCCATGCGCCCAGTCCCTTCATTTTCTTTTTCTTTTTTTTCAAGTAGAGAAAGGAAACCCCACTTGTGTGGGTAGAGAGAGCTAGAAAGAATAGTAGGATGGAAATTAGCAAAAAGAAAAAGAGTAGTTGGTCAGAAATAGAGGGGAAGAGGAAGGAAGGAGGAGGGGTTCAGTCCCCTGGACCTGGGGTGTCAGGGAGAGTATTCTTAGGGTACTTACATGGTGTTTTGTGGCCGCTTTAACAGAAAGCGGAAGGAAGCGTGTTGTGTTGGAGAGTGTGCTTTCATATAGCTACAGTGGGATCTCTCAATGTTTGACCCTCGTCCGAAAATATAAAGGTGTTCCATAGCCGCCAAGTTTTAGTGAATGTTTCTTGCCTCTTTTGCGCTGTGAGGATGAGATCCTCCATGTGTTTTATTTCTTCTACTTTTGTAAGCCATGAGGCAATTGTCGGTGGAGATGTGGCTTTCCAGTGGGTTGGAATGCAAGCTTTGGCTGCGTCTATCAGGTGTATAGTCACGGATTTTTTGTATACTTTCTCCGGAATGTCAGAGGCGTGCAGGAGAAAAAATGCAGGGTTATCTGGTATAATGTGTTCTGTAAATTTCTGGGTAACCTCTCTCACTGTTAGCCAGAAGTGGTTTAGGATAGGGCAAGACCAGAAAATGTGCACCAGAGTTCCCCTGTCTGCCCGACACCGCCAACAAAGGTCAGACGTCGCCGGGAAGAATTTGTGGAGTAATGCTGGGGTTCTGTACCATCTTGATAGAAGCTTATAATTTGTCTCCTGAGTTTTGGCACAGATGGAGGACTTCTGGGTAAATCTAAGGATGCGTTGACATTTAGCCGTACTGAAGTGGCAGTTTAATTCCAGTTCCCATTTAATTAATCCCGGGGGACAGAAATCTGCCTGCAGCGTGTTTAGAAGATTGTAGGTTAAGGATAGCGTATGCGTTATGGTTCCTGAAGTGTTGCATAGTTCTTCTAATGTTGTGAGGGGTGTATCGTTGGCTGCTGGGGGATTCAGGGAGTGAAGGAAGTGTCCCAGTTGACGGGACCTTAAGAAGTCCAGGCGAAACGGGCCTGAAAGTTCTGCGATGTGTACCAGCGCCCTCTAGCATTAAAGTGGTAGGCCTGGTGTAGGCCCGTGTCGCTTAGCCCCCGAAAGATCGCATCCTGTATACCCGGTGTAAACTCAGGGTTCCCCAATATGGGGTATAGAGGTGAGTTGGGGGAGGATATGGATGTTTGAGAGATAAGTCGGGCACAGCCTCGTGTTGTGTTACCAATCAGTGGGTGGCATTTTGTTTCTGTTTAAAATAGGATGTAGGGATACAAATAGGAAGCGCTTGCATGAGGTATAGGAATTTCGGGAGAATTTTCATTTTCAGAATGTTACACCGTCCTATCCAGGAATGTAAGCCCGTGTTCCATTGGTTTAGCAGTGTTCTAATTGTTCTTAGTAGGGGTGGAAAATTGAGGTTGTAAAGTTGCGAGAATGTATGTGGGATATGTGTGCCCAAGTACTTTAATGCGGTCGTCGTCCACTTCAATTTAAAACTGGCTTGTAGGTGTGTTAGCCGTGATTGCGGTATCCCTACGCCCATCGCTTCCGATTTGGCAAAATGAATTTCTAAGTTGGAAAGTGCCCCATATGTTGCAAATGCCTGTAGTAAGTTTGGGAGACATAGGGAATAGTGAGTGTGAACATAAGATCGTCCGCGTACACGGACACCTTGTGTTGAGTATGATTTATCGTTATGCCTGATATGTTAGGGTTCATTCGCACATGGCACAAGAATGGTTCTAGTGACGAGGCGAAGAGTAAGGGGGACAATGGGCACCCTTGTCTCGTGCTGTTAGTAATTGGGAAAGATTCAGAGATCACCCCGTTTGCCCTGACTTTAGCCGACGGTGTTGTATATGCCGCTGAGATCCATCTCAACATATTACATCCCAGGCCTACGTGTCATAATGTAGCGAGCATAAATGTCCAATTGACCCAATCGAACGCTTTTTCAGCGTCAGTACCTATAAAGACGCTGGGTGTTTTGGTGCGTGTGGCCAAGTAGAGCAAATTTAGGACCTTAATGGTGTTATCCCTTGCTTCCCTTGTAGGGACAAAGCCCACTTGGTCAAGGTGGATCAGGTGGGGTAGATGGGTTTGTAATCTGGTGGCTATAATTTTAGTGAATAGTTTCAAGTCCGTATTAAGTAAGGATATAGGTCTGTAGCGCCCGCAACAGGTTGGGTCCTTACCCTCTTTGGGGATGACGGATATTTGGGCCTGCATTGTGGCGGTATGTAGTGTTCCTCCCTCGGTAAGCCCGTTCAGTAATTTAATAAGGTGGACTCCTAGTGATGGTAACAGTGTCTTGTAATATTGAATCGTGAGGCCGTCTGGTCCGGGGGCTTTACCTGGTTTAGTACTTGTTATTGCAAGTTGTATCTCGGGTAGTGTGATGGGATCTTCTAGTAGTTCGCGTGTCTCCGTCGGTAGGGTGGGCATGCGGGACGAGGTTATGTAGTCTGTCATACGGTCTAAGTGCGGAGGTGTCGTGTTTAAGTTGTAGAGTGACTCATAAAAGGATTTAAATTCCTGTGATATCTGCTGGGGTAGAGCTACTTTCTGACCTGTCGTTGTGTGTATATATGGTATGTAGGACGCCAGTTTCTGAGCACGTAATGATTGTGCCAGAAGTCTACCGCATTTATTACCCGATTCATAAACTTTCTTACGTGAAATTTGGAGTGCTGCTTTAGCTTTGAAGTTGAGCAGGTCTGTGACCTGTGGACGTACTGTGTCAAGTTCATTTCCAAGTGGACCAGTCGGGGTTTATTTGTGTCTAATTTCTAGTGTCTGAAGCTTACCGAGAAGCAGGGTCAGTTGGGCAGATCTTTGTTTTTTTGAGTCTCGCTCCGTGCTTTATGAGTACCCCACATATTACCGCCTTGTGGGCCTCCCATACCAGGTCTGCGTCACTGTCAGCGTCACTGTTAGTTTGGAAGTAGTTGGTTATTTCCTTTGTCACGTCAGCTAGTACTTTGGGGTCTTGTAGAAGGCTCTCATTAAGCCTCCAAGGTTTCCTTTGGCTTCTGTAGAAGTCAGTCAGGGCATATCTTAGTGAGACCGGAACATAGTCTGACCATGTGATGGACCCGAGTGAAGTATCTTTGATGGCCTGGAGTTGATTGTGAGGAATAAGAAAGTAGTCTATCCACGAGTACGAATCATGGGGGCGTGAATAGAAGGAGTAGTCCTGCTCGCCGGGGTGGAAAAGGCACCAGGCAATTAACTGTGATGCGTGGAGGGCCAAATGTATGGCCTTACGTGTGCCCGGGGTGATGGATGATCTGCTTGTAGAGGTATCCTCTGCCGGGAGCAAGGGGATGTTGAGGTCACCGCCAACTATAAACTGACCTTCGGCGACCCTACAAAGGATAGCTAAATGCTTTTTGATGAAAAGGTTTGCAATGGTCACCTTTACCCCCCCAATCTGACCTTTGAGAAATAAAAATCTACCCATCAGGTCTGTCAATACTTCCACTAAGGACCACGGAAGGTTCGCCGATATTAGAATAGAGACTCCTCTAGACTTATCTTCCGAATAGGTAGAATGGTATACTGTCGGGTAGAATCTATTTTTGAGTATTGGGAACTTGTTTTCCCTGAAGTGTGTCTCTTGTAGTAGGACAATGTCCGCGCGTAAGCGTCTCATATCATTGAGCAGCATCCGTCTTTTTTCAGGGACGTTGAGTCCCTTCGCATTAAGTGTGACAATGGTAATCTCATCCATGTTCGTGTGGGTACGAGGGATAGGGTGTAGGAGAAACAGAGGGAAAGAGAAGGGGAAGAGTTCTAAAGTCAGTGGGCAAGAAGAAGAGAGAGGAGAGTATAAATAGAGTAGGCCCCTGAAGTTGACCACGCCTACAGGGGTGTATGTTGCGGCCGCTGAGGGGGTGTATCCGCAGCGGGCGCTAACCAGCGTAGCTGGGTGTCTAAAATGTCAGCAAGATATTTGCTTCTACGCTCCCCAGTGTCACCTGGGAGACAAGCGTTATCCTAAGTGGGGGTGTGTTCAGCAAGGGCTTTTAGGAGGTCCCCAGTTCCCTCCCGACCTCCCTGGCCTATTCCAAATATGTATCTGTGAGCTATAAGCAAGAAATCGAGTATGCATATTAAAGTAGTGCATGGAAGTTAGAGGCATATTGCTATACCGGTGCATCAGATTATATTAAATACTTTGAACAGTATCAGTAAAACAACAAGAGAAAAAATTTTTCAACCTTCAACAGTCCTAGGCTGACTTCTTAAACAGGATATGTCCCCTCATGGGTCCCCATCCCCCCAGCACCTCCCATGGGTCTCGACCAGCATCCCCCGGGTCTCCCTCGCTTGGCGCCAACGGGGCCACCCGGCAGGGAACAACCAACAAATGATGGGGACGTTTCCTATGTGCCCACCTCTGATGCCCCTAAATTATCCCCTATTTTGTATATATAAGAGAGGAGATACAGCCTGCTACCACATTTGATCCCCTCCCGTACCTCTCCGCCCCTAACCCGCGCCAAAGTCTCCAGTGGTATAGTTTCTCAGTGGTAGTTTTGTCCCCTGTCCCCCCAAGTCCATCAAACAGAACTGCTACTACCGGAACTCACGTGTCTGGCAGGGGTACAGTAGTGTGTCCTCTGTTACCCCGGGGTCCCTGGTTGGAATATCATCTGCAAAACTGGTCCGCGGTAGGCGGGGGAAGAAGTCTCGCATACTTTGCCGCAAAAAATTGTCTCAGCTAAATTACTGGTATCTCCCTGGGGAACAGATGAGTAGGATACCGGGCTTGTAGACCATGGCACATCTGCACGAGGGGGAAAGCGGGACTCCAGTCCTTAGCATCGGAGGGTTGTGCTCTCGGGTGGGTAGGAAGGCTGATCTCCAGTTTTGTCCCCTCTCCGAGTAGCACTCCTAGGACAAGTTTTGGGTAACTGCAAACAACATGGACCGGTCTGTGTTTCTCTGGGGCTCGGGTGAAGACCACAAAGTATCAGAGTTCTGGGTCCGGGGGGGGGGGGGGAACGAGCAAGTCCCATCTGCAGTCATACAGAAACATCCAGCGGGCAGGTAAGACAGTCTAACACTTCATGGTCTCCTACCCCCCAGGATTCAGGGAAAGTACCGGAGAGAGGGGGGGGCCTCGGGTGTGCGGCAGGGAGACAAGGCAAAAGGGGGGGAGGACACGGGGAAGCCCGGACCAAGGAGGACCCATCAACAGAGTAATGACAAAATCAGCCTTTATGGAAAATGTCCAAAAATGGGGACCTTTAGGACTCACGTGATCTGGCAGTTGGTGGAGCTCGGGGACGACCCCGAAACCGTTGAGAACAGGCAGGCCGATCGAACCTGCTGGCAGCTGGGCCCGAACGACCCGTTGAAGGCTGGATCTTCAGTAGCCAGTTGGGTACTGAGACTGGTTCCGCAACGAGAAATGTGAAGAGATCTGGCAAGTCAGCTGGGGTTCAGAGGGTGAAGGAGGATTGCGCTGTATGAAAGGTAACCTCCATGGGATATCCCCAGCGGTACGTGCAGCCATGTCTCCTCGCTACTCCCAGGATCGGTTTCATCAGAGCATAGATCTAGAAAGATCCGGGAGGCTCTGTATACTTGCCCCGTCAAAGTCGAGATCTCCCAGGTCCCATGTTTTGCATAATATGACCTCCTTCTGCGCATAACAGTGCAGACAGCACAGTACATCACGTGGTCTGGAGGGGTCTGTAGATTTGGGGCCCAATGTGCAATCCACTCGATCTATTTCCAGTGATGGTGGTGGGGACTCCATAATCTTGTGAAATATAGCCGTAACCGTCTCTTGCAGGTCTTCTGGGCCCGTGGCTTCAGGGATGCCTCGCAGTCGCAAGTTGTTGCGGCGACTGCGGTCCTCCATTTCCTCTAGATGCAACTGCATCTCCTGTGTCTCCCTGGTGTGGGAGTCATTCGCGCGTTCAAGTGCTTGTACCCGGGATTCCAGTGCAGCAACCACTGTTTCTCTGGAGGCTTCTCGGTCAGTCAGTGTATGGAGATCTGTTCGTATCTCCTGGATGTCTCTACTGTGTTCCTCCTCTATAGGCTGGATCAGGGATTCGATGTCAGCTCTCGTGGGGAGGGCCTGAAGCATGGCCCGTAGATCAGCGTCTAGTCGGCTCTGATTGTGAGTAGAATCCTCCATGTCCATCCAGAAAACAGCCAGTGTCCCTGTAAAGGGGTCCGGTGTCTGCAGAGGTATCTGTGCGGACGTCCGCGCTGTGGCAGGGGTCGGTTCAGTGTGGGGCCCTCGCGGTGCAGCCACAATGGCGTCTGGTGAAAGCTGCTGTGGATCTCTCAAAAAACGGTGGATGGTGAGTTGAGAGGGCTGATGTCTGGTCCCTCTGGTCGATGAACGTGTCCCGTATCGAGCAGGGGTGTTCATGCCGTGCTCACATGGGTGAAAAGTTAGCTGGTGGCCGTTGGAAGTCGAGGTTAAGCCGGGAGCTCCTCCAGAGAACGTCTCTACTCGGCCATTGCTAAGCCACGACCCCTCCTCTCCTACCCTATAGGACCCCCCTCTCATAAATTTTGTCTCAGTGCCAGAGACCGCGCTCCATAACTAGCCTACTTAAAATATTGCGAGGGAACTCCTGCTGCCATGGAGTCCATCAGGAAAGGAAAATGATGGTAAGTATTTGATAGGAAATTTTCAGTTTTCCTGACAGACTCCATGGCAGCATACACATGGAAAATAACTAGTCATACACACCCAGGTGGGCAGCTGCTGAACAAAAAGTTTTAATTTGCACCATCAGCAGACAGGACTTTCAAACCAAAATTAACAGAGGATAAAGAAGCAGGCTCTACACAAGGCTCTACACAAAAATGAGCCATAAAAGTGTTGATTGAGGACCACGAGGCCACCCTACAAATCATCTCAGGGGCAACATGCCGCAAAGCCATCCACAACGTAGACACACTCCTGGTTGAGTGTGCGGTCACCACTTCCAGAGGCGCCAAGCCCTTAGCTCTGCAGACCAGTTGGATGGACTGAACAATCCACTCTGCAGTCGTTCTGGATGAGGCACAATTTCCCTTGTTCTTCCAGCGAAAGAGAACAAACAGACAATCAGACAATTGGAAGGGAGCTGTGGCTTGCAGATACAGCTTTAGAGTTTCTCCCACATCCAGTGGATGTACATTGTTGCTTCCAGACAATCTGAAGGTTGGCAGAACAATCTCTTGGTTCATATGAAAGACCGATGTTACCTCAGGATTTGAGTCAGGCATAGGTATAAGTACCACCCTATCTAGAAAGAACGTTAAGAACGGTTCTTTACAACCAAGTGCTCCAATTTCAGAGATTCTTTTTGCTGACATGATGACCATGAGAAAGGCAGACTTGAGGGAAAGCTCTCTAATAGAGATTGGCCTCGTATACTCTATCCCAGCTTCCAAGAGAATATCTAGGACAAGAGGGAGGTCCCACTTGGGAAATCTTGGATTTCTCTGAGGTCTAAGTCTTAAAGCTCATCGGAAAAGCTGATGGACTAGAGAGTGTCTGGCCCGGGACACCCTGGTGAAGGTGGATAATGCCGACACCTGCACCCTGAGGGAGCTAACCCATAAGGTAAGGTCTAAGCGTGTTTGCAGTAAGCCTAGGATATCCTGAATTCATGGGTCACTGTATGATCCGCCAGTAGCAGACGTGTTCTAAGAACCTCGACCAGACTTTGCCATAGTGCTCATTCTCCTGGCATTTATCTGTCATGAACAGGTGTGACCAGAACCGTGTGATCTGCGACAGAGGACACCAAAACATATATAAGTGAAAATATAATAATTTATTAAAGTAAGTACAACCACCTCCAATATGACACAATGCAATAACCAACCAACAGACAGAGACCCACAAATAACAACAGACAGATAAGTACAATAAATGGGAAATACCAGGATCATAAACAATAACCAGGTCAGGGTCATACACAGCAGATCAGCAGATGGACAGGGGATGTTCCAGAGACATAAATGTAAGCCAGGCCAAGGTCATACACAGGGAGATCAGCAGCTGGGGTAAGGAACACAGGACAGGGAGAGGATGGATGGATCAGACTGCAGGCAGGGATGCAAGGTAACAGGTGGGACAGGATAGGGATCGGGACAGGGAGACAGGATCAGATACATGGGTCACAGGTTCAGGGCACAGGAACAGGTTCAGAATCAGGATCAGATCACAAGCTAGCAGGTCAGGGCGCAAGGAAGAAACCAAGGCAAACATGTGAGTGCTTGCCGGGTATTTATAGGCCTGTGATTGGCCTCAAGTAACACCTGATTGTAGGAGATACTGTCTGCTCCACACTGCCAGGATCCATCCGCTGGTGGACGCCAGTACTGCGGCCCAAAGATGACATAACATCAGCAGGGAAAAGCTCTCTTGAAAGTTCCAAACTGCCAGGAGACACCTGCTGGTGGACCTCAGTACTGCATGCCAAATGACAGCTATTACCAGTGGATGGAACATTTCCTGATATTGTCAGAGTAGAGATGACTCCAATAGGACAGCCTAGGGCCTCAAACCTCCCCCTCCCAAGAACCAGACCATCAGATGTAGCTGAGCCGGGCATGGATGCAGAGTTGATCCCTGCGATAGAAGGTCCGGTCTGGGAGGCAGAGGAACTGGATCCTGAAAGCTGAGCCCCGTCAACAAGGTGAACCATGACCTGTTTGGCCAGTACAGAAATACCGCCACTATTTCCACATCTTCTGCCCCGAATCTTCATAGGAACCTGAGGATGACTGGAACCGGAGGTAACACGTAGGCCCTGTGAAACCCCCACTGATCCATCAGGGCATCTGTCCCAAAGACCTGGGGATAACAACCCCTTGTGTAATATTTCTTTAGTTTGTTGTATGGAGAGGCAAACAGATCGACTTGTGGGCTGACTCCCAGGGTCAGAATCCAAACCAAGACTTATGCATTGGGAGACCACTCATTGTTATCTAGTTGAACTCTAGATAGAAAATCTGATTGCATGTTCTGGACTCTGGGAACATAAACCACCAATATGTTGGATAGGTTCTTCTGAGCCCAGGACATGATCAGCTCCGCTTCCTGTAACAGGGATAGACTGCGAGTCCCCCCCTGCTTCCTTATGTAGGAGACCACCATGATATTGTCTAACCTTAAGAGCACTGACATTCCCACTGTTGGGAGATAAAAGGCTTGTAGAAAGCAGAATGCTGCCAGAAGCTCAAGAATATTCAACACGATTCTGTGAGAGGGAAAACTCCATCTGCCCTGAGCTATTTCGGGGCAGCAATGAGCGCCCCATTCTGGGTTGCTAGCATCTGTTGTGATTGTGACCCAGGCAATGGGGGCAATGGAGTTGAGATTTTTCCATTGCAGCCACCAGAGAAGACTCTCCCTCATAGTCAAGGTTATTTAGATAACCTTAAGAAAAACTCGCTTGCCAGGAAGTGATGTCATTGGCTTTCAGCAACCACACCCACTGGCTGATTTCACAGAATTGAAGTAATTGTGACGGCACTGGATTCTGCAAAATAAAGTTCTCTCTTTTCTGGGTTACTGCTGAGTGAGTTGCTGGTTTAGTGGTCCTGGATTGAGCGGTGTCATCAGTGTTTGAATACATCTGTGCAATTATCCATCCATTGCTTATCTCCATGGTCTTCGGTGCAAGCAAAGGCCCTGGCTAGGCTATAGCCACATGCTGATTTTGCTTGCCATCTGGTAAGTTTTTCTTAAGGTGGTGGCACACTTATTGAATGAACTCACTGTGGTGTTAATTGAAGAATTGATGAATATTACTCCACATTTTTTGCCATATGAGAGATGTTTTCCATTTCTACAATCAAATATTTATTAATTGGACTGTACTAGCGTGGCTTCTTCTTTCTTATGTTTTTTCTGTGTATATCTCACATTGAGCTGCTGCTTATTGGATTTTGGTTTAGTGATTAATTTTAATGATACATTAGCGCAGTTTTTTCCCCTTTATGTAGATAACCTGATCCCTGCTCCCCGGACTCCACTGTTGGAGAAAACCTTTCTGGAAGGTCTCTACTGTGCCCATTTCACCATAGAAGCATCAAGATGACTTGAGCTCTGTTCTTCAGCAGCTGGACTCTGTCCCAGGGCAGCAGAAAAAGGTTGTCCAGGTAATGGTGCATGCCACTTTGTTCTGATCAGGACCACCACCGCCAATATGACCTTTGAAAAAATGTGAGGCAATGTTTAAAGCCCAAAGGGGAGACAGGTGAACTGGAGAGGGATCTGACCTATGAAATGGAGATTCTGAAAATCTTCCGCTATGGGCACAAGAAAGTAAACGTCCTTCAGGTCTATGGACACAAGCCAGTCAAATGTAAGATAGTTAAATGTAAGATAGGAGTGTTTGCTCCTTCTCCTTGGAGTGCTGTGGAAATAAACCTGAGATGAGGGGGCTCCTCAACAACCAAGTGTGTCCTGAAAAGACTGTTTTGAGACTGTGGAGACCTTCCAGAAAGGTTTCTAGAAGAGGAGCGACAGTGTTGTGACCTAGAAGGGTCTCCATCTTCACGTGCCGTGTGTTGTCAGGTAGACATGTCAGGGCTAACAAGAACAAAGCAAAAAAAATAAAAAGAGAATTAAGACCTGGGGTGCAAAGGCAAGCTAGGAAGGTAAAGGGTTAAAAACACCCATTCATACCTGCTGTACAAGGGCTGGCCACATGGGGGTGGTGACACATTCATGGTGAGGATAGGTGAATGGTAGGGGAACAGAACCAGAGGCATAGTTGGGATGCACCAGGACACAGCAAGCAGCAGGGGGGGGGGGGGGGGTTAAATGGCAATCGCATACCTGGGCCAGAGAACCACAGTGCCTGGAAATACTGTCCACAGGGAGTTTAAATTCCCCTCCTGTGCTGATGTCACCAGAGCCATAGTGCGCATGCGCCGATACCCCCGGGCCACCCACGCGCATGCGAGACCGCTGCCGTCTTGTTGGAACCGTGTATGCGCGAAGCCAAGCCTTTATCTCAAATGAGGGTGTGCTTTCCTACGCACCAATTGACCACTTATCTAAAACTTAACCTTTATTATAAATCATAAAAGGTATGTAAAGGACGATAACAGGTATCCCTATAGGGTGAGGCCAATGCCACTATACAGGTGCATCTTGAAAAATTTGAATATCATTAAAAAGTTAATTTATTTCAGTAATTCAATTAAAAAAAGTGAAACTTTTATAGAGATGTGTTACACATATATACATATATTATAAGCATTTCTTTTTTTTTTTTTTGATGATTATGGCTTACAGCTAGTGAAAACCCAAAATTCAGTATCTCAGAAAATTAGAATATTACATAAGTCCAATAAAAAAAGTATTTTTAATATAGAATTGTTGGCTTACTGAAAAGTATGTCCATGTACAGTATAGTATGCACTCTTTGCTTGGTCGGGGCTCCTTTGCATGAATTACTGCATCAATGCGGCCTGACATGGAGGCGATCAGCTTGTGGCACTGCTGAGATGTTATTGAAGCCCAGGTTGCTTTGATAGTAGCCTTTAGCATGTCTGCATTGTTGGGTCTGGTGCCCTTCATCTTCCTCTTGACAATAACCCACAGATTCTCTATGGGGTTTAGGTCAGGCGAGTTTGCATCTCCATAAAGCTGGTCAGCAGAGAGAGCATGAAGTGCTTGGACTTGATAAAACACAGTGGACCATTACCAGCAGATGACATGGCTCTCTAAATCCTCACAGACTGTGGAAAATGTTGCATTTCATTTGGAAATCAAGGTCCCAGAGTCTGGAGGAAGAGTGGAGCAGCACAAAATTCTAGTTTCATGAGGTCCAGGTTGAAGTTTCCACAGTCAGTGATGATTTGGAGAGCCATATCATCTCCTGGTGTTGGTCCACTGTGTTTTGTCAAGTCCAAAGTCAGAGCAGCCCTCTACCAGGAAATTCTAGAGCACTTCATGCTTTTCTCTGCTTACCAGCTGTACAGAGATGCTGATTTTATTTTCCAGCAGGACTTGGACTTGGCAGGCAGCTGCCCACACTGCCAAAAGTACCAATACCTGGTCTAATGATCATGGTATCACTGTGTTTGATTGGCCAGCAAACTTGCCTGACCTACACCCCATAGAGAATCTCTGGGGTATTGTCAAGAGGAAGATTTTAAACACCAGACCCAACAATGCAGAAGAGCTGAAGGCCACTATCAAAGCAACCTGGGCTTCCATAACACCTCAGCAGTGCCACAGGCTGATCGCCTCCATGCCACACCGCATTGATGCAGTAATTCATGCAAAAGGAGCCCCGACCAAGTATTGAGTGCATACTATATTTACATGGACATACTTTTCAGTAAGTCAACATTTTTGTATTAAAAAAACTTTTTTTATTGGTCTTATGTAATATTCTAGTTTTCTGAGATACTAAATTTGGGGTTTTCACTAGCTGTAAGTCAAAATTAAAAAACTGAATGCTTGTAATATATCACTCTGTGTGTAGCGCATCTATATAAAATATATGAGTTTCACTTTTTGAATTGAATTACTGAAATAAATTAACTTTTTGATGATATTCAATTTTTTTGAGATGCACCTGTATATGAACCAAAGTTCGACCTCTGTGGTAATATTGACATCTACCAAGTTAATTGGTGAAGCTTCTCTTGATATACACATATAGACAATATGAGGGTTATTATACCCCCTTACATTCATAAAAAGGCTCCAGGCTATTTAGAGGATATGTAAATTCAAGGTCTACTCACCAACACCAACCGGTATAAAGAGATGGGTATATCTGTCTCTCCTCCCATCTATGAGCCACATATAAGAATGAGATGAACAAGAAAAAGAGAAAGTATACTAGTAAATACTGTCTTACTGAAGATATTGGCTATCTGTCTATCTATATCAGTAAATGCTGTCTTACTGAAGATATTGGCTATCTGTCTTCTGCCCTATGAAAATATCTATCTCTTGGATATGAAATAAGGGTACACTCATCCATGTGGACACAAACCACCACTAATGGACGAGCCCAATATATCACCATATCCACAAAAAAGCTTCCCTGATAACCCAGACTGCATTGACACAAGCAGTAGTGGAACTACCGCCATAGCGACACACGCGGGCGCTATGGGGCCCGCAGCCAAGTGGGGCCCGGTGAGGACAGGTGGCTCTGCGGGTGAGAGCGGGCGGGCCCGCGGGTGAGAGCGGGCGGCTCCGCGGGCCCGCGGGTGAGAGCGGGCAGCTCTGTGGATGAGAGTGGGTGGCTCCGAGGGCTGTCAGGCGGCTCGCTTGATGAGATAGCTGGGCGGCTCGTGTGTGAGTGGGCTGGCCAATCAGGGAGCTGGCAGGCAAGGGCGCATAGAGATGACATCATCTCTAACCGCCCGGCGCCCTCCCTGCATCCCTGCAGTGCAGTTCCCCCTTCACTGTGCAGGCAGCCTCGGGAAGCAGAGAGATGACATTATCTCTCTGCTGCCTGACTTATAATCTGCTGCCTGACACAGCAGGAATGTGACACAGCAAGTGACAATCCGTAATATGTGGCAAGTGACAATCTGTGATGTGGCAAGTGACAATCCGTAACATGTGGCAGGCGACGGGGCAAGTGACAATCCGTAATGTGTGGCAAGTGACAATCTGTGACGTGGAAAGTGACAATCCGTAATTGTGGCAGGTGACGTGGCAAGTGACAATCTGGGATGTGGCAAGTGACAATCCGTAATGTGTGGCAGGTGACGTGGCAAGTGACAATCTGGGACGTGGCAAGTGACAATCCGTAATGTGTGGCAGGTGGCATGGCAAGTGACAGTCTGGGATGTGACAAGTGACAATCCGTAATCTGTGGCAGGTGATGTGGCAAGTGACAATCCGGGACGTGGCAAGTGGACAATCGCCAACATGTTGCAGGTGACATTCTGCAACGCGTGACAAGTGACAATCTGCATCTGGTGGCAGGCGACATGGCAAGTGGACAATACGCAACGTGTGGCGGGTGATGTGGTAAGTGACATTCCCTGACAAGTTGCATCTGGTGGTAGGCGATGGTGGCAAGTGACATGCTCAGGGCTCCCACTGATTCTGCATTATGGTGAGTTGAACTATTTAATTTTATATAACAGAACAGAAATTGGTTAGAAGGCATGGAGGTCAGCAATGTGTGTCCTTCAGGGGCTGCATACAGTATACTGCATACTTTGTTGTTCAAAATTAATATAAGCTGTTGCCTAGGTACTGTGCCACATGGGTGTGGTAATCTGTTTTTCAATGGCATTAGTTCATTTTATTTGTGTGGGGGGGGGACGGCTGTTTGCAGGGGGGGGGCCCATACAACATTTTGCTATGGGGCCCTGTGATTTCTAGTTATGCCCCTGGACACAAGGCATATTTCACCCCACAAAAAATCAAAAAGAAAGGAGGAAAGAGTGTGTCAGGACAAAAATGTGAACCTTAAAATGGATGTAAACCCAATGTCATCCTTTCATTACTACTGCCATAGGGGTTATCCATAAGGATATACATGCCTCCTGCATGTATCTTTACCTGTCAAATGCCTCCCCTCTGTCTGTTATGAGACTTGAAAAACAGCATATTCTGTGGGTGGGTCTGTTGTCTGGAGCTCGGTGGGTGGAGTCGTGATGTCAGTAGACTCCCTGCCCACCTCTACACTCCCCGCCCACCTCTACACTCCCCTTGTCAATATGCATATTCTCCTGTGTATTTCTTACACTGAACTTCTGATATGATCTCTAACATCCTGTGAAAAGACAGGAAAGTAACCACGACTTCAGCATGCCAAATCATGCTGAGGTGTGGAACAGCCAATCCTTGCAGAGCTGCTGAAGAAAGGAGTGGGGGTGGGAATGAAAAAATAATGCATGTCTTAGGCTAGTGCACAGGCATGTAAATCACCTGTCACTCACAGCAAGGGGGAGGATTTGACAAAGTTTTTCTCTGTTTGTCAAGTTTTATCTCACTGTAAAATAAAAGAGGATTGCTCAGAGCTGGATTAACTCTTTGTGGCAAGACTGAGCTCAAATGATAGGAAATCTTATACTCTACATTATGACATAAAAAAAATAAAAATAAAAATTTACATCCATTTTAAAGAAAATAAAGTCAGAAGGTGCTCCCAAAATAAAATTACCCAAGCAAAACATGTTTCACTCTTCAAATAGAGCTTCGTCAGAGGTAAGAAAGTCAAAGAAAAATAAAGAAAATGAGCAACGGACAGTAGCTGACTGTCACATGGTGAAAAGAAAATGGTGACTTTTGTTTGTGTTCCCTCTACTGTATTCATAACCTGACCATCTAAGATGGCCACCGCACATGCTCATTACTGAGGGGAATCCTATCACCATCTTGTGGATGAAAATCAGAACTACAAGCCAATCACTTAATATTGATTGCTCCTATCCCATATATCATTGTCCTGTACATATATACAATTCCTAGTGAACAAAAAGAGATCAAAAGTGAGTTTAGATTATTTTTCTTTCCTAAATACCAATATGATCCACAAAAATATTAATATTAATAAAGGCTATTAGACAATAAATTCAAAGATTTTTAATCACGTATGAAAGGTAGAATTGTGAAGTCCTTATGAAGGCCAGATGGAGCTCTAGAATTAAGACGGAAGATCCATTTCGCTTCTAGTTTCAATAGATGTTTATCCAGCTCACCTTTTCTTGGGCCCAATTTAAATTGTTCTAAGGCCCACAATTTTAATACCTCAGATTTAACACCATGCTTTTCATGGACATGGCTAGCAATTGGTCTATCTCTTTTTTGTGCAATGTCATTTACATGCTCCAATACTCTGCATCTAAATTGTAGCATTGTCTTTACAACATACAAAATGGGCATGGGCATATCATAACATAAATGATTCCCTCTTTTGGATTGAGAGAATTGAAGAATTAAATTGAAGAATGATTGTATTTTGATAATTTCTCCATTTTGGGGGTTCTCAAATTCAGTGGAAATATAGGGGCATGCCTTGCAATGTCCACATCTACGGCTTCCTAATTTCTTTTTTGGGTAGCCATGTGAGAATGACTTTTGTTTTGGACAGTTCCTAAATTACTATGCACTCACATGTCTCTAAGATTACCACCTCTTCTGTATGTGATCATGGGGCTTTTCAGAAGGATTTTAGATAGATCTTTGTCATTATGTAGCATGTCCCAATATTTTTTAATGATGTTGAAGATTTCACCAGATGGATTTGAGTATGTCCCTATAATAGGCATACCTGCGTTATCATTTGTCTTGCCACATTTTTGTCTAAGTAAAGTATCCTTAGGGACAGTGCTCACCTTTTCATAAGACTTTCTTAAGTCACTGAGATTATAACCACGTCTACTGATTCATTTTGAAAGGATACATCAGTAGAGCGGTTTCTTTTAGCTCTCATTAATTGCCCAATGGGAATGCTTTTTTTAAGGGAAGTAGGGTGTTGGCTCTCCCAATGTAGCAAATTATTGGTAGGTTTCCGGTAGATGGTTGTATCAATGGTACCATCATCTTCTCCCAATCTTAAGATCCAGCAAGTTGATACTATCATGGTTAATCTCAATGATGAAAAACATACCAATATCATTATTTAGACATGCTACAAATTCCTTAAGTCTCTCCCTTTAGCCCTGCTAAAGGCAAAAAATATCATCAGTGAAGCGTACCCATAGCAAAATGTGTACAATAAATTGTTCAATCTCTTCTGTGAACACTATGGTACGCTCCCACCACCTAAGAAACAGATTTGCATATGTTGGTGCACAGGATGAACCCATTGTAGTGCCTGCAGGATGAACAGAGAGTGGTGGCCTGGAACACAGATGCGCTCCAGCCACCATGAGAGGCCAAAAATTAGCACCAGGGGAAAAAGGCAGAGGCAAACATAAACACACATAAGTGGTTGCCATGTTATATAAAGGAGGACATGTACATCACCATGGTAATGGCACTCACGCGACCTGCGTGGAGCAAGGAGACTGCTGCATCCGACCAGCGCATTATATGGCCACCCACTAATAGCAGGGCTATCCGGCCAGGCTATCACTTACTCGCCTTGTGTTTGACATATGTGATTATAGGAATGGGCAAAAATTAGCACATTACTATATGCTTATTCCTGCCTGCCCTTATGCAAAGATCAAAAGTGTGCTTATGAACAAGTGACCCAGATGACAACAGTAGGTTGTTTACATGAAGGAAGTGATATAAATGTGAAGAGTACTCCTGCCTTCCAACACGAGGATTGTGGGTTCAATTGCAACCAGTGACATGCATGGAGTTTGTATGTTCTGTTTCTGTCAATTTCCTGTTAGTTTGGTGTTTAGATTTCTTTCCAGAATCCATGGAAGCTTAATCAGCTTACCCCAAAAAGGATGAATGTGCATGACTTTTATTGTAAGGTGAATAGTTTTATGAATGCAATAAATCTATGTATAGTATAGTGGAGATAAATAAACAAATAAATAGATATGTTTTTCCTTGCTGAATGAGCCATAGTTCTTTTAAACTCCAGATGTGTTTATATTATGTGGCTATTTAAAACACAGGTAGCATACCTCATACCTAATATTAAACATGTAGCACCGACAGGTAGTTAAAATAAATCTGTGTAAAGTCTTATTTCTACAAAAATGCAAATATACAGTTATATCTGCAACTCCTTTATTTATTTAATTTTTTTTAGTTAATTATTAATGAATTAAGCAATTGAGGAATTAAGGACGAATTCAGCTAGGAAGATCTTTGGGGCAGATTGGGCTTATAGGCCCTAAAGTGCTGACAAGGAGTTGTGTATCTGTACATATCTGCAGATCTCAGCATAAGAGCTTGTGTACACAGGACTTAGGCAGGCCATAGACGGTGCAAATTTCTGGCGGGGAAGCTATCCTCCCTGGGAGAAGACAGTAATTACTACTAACAGCAATCCCACCCGCTAGCGATAATTGCAAGTGAATCTGGCAGGCTGGTTGTACCAAAGTTGATTGATCAATCAAAAATTCAGCCTGCCTACACACGGTTCAAATATCGGCCTGTTCCTGTTGGACCGGCTGAGATTCAAACCATCTATGGCTGGCCAGCCTTAGGGATAGAAGCAAGTAGACGCAGGAAGATCTGACATGTGTCTGAGATTCTTCTGGGTTGCTTTTGACTTGCATTTGTTTGTTTTATAAATGCATATTAGAAGCAAAAAAACAAATGTTTATGAACACATCCCTGAGGAAGAATTGTGCAAATGCATCTATAAAATTGATCACAGGGCTACATCCTGCATGTTTATTTGGCACAGCCAGCGCCAGGAGGTTAGTAATTTTACCCCAGGCATCATATTCAAAAAACACTGTTATCATGTCTCTCCAAATGCCTAGTAGTGTGCAGGACAGTCGCTAGAAAGCATTTATCTGTAGTGCGCTGTTAGGCTAAGACCATTCATACATTGTGCAATGGTATTCATAATTTAGAAGCATAGGAGAGGTAATGATGCAATTAAAACTTCAAATTGGTCGCAGGAAAATAGTTTAAATCTTGTACAGTGGGGCAAAAAAGTATTTAGTCAGCCACCAATTGTGCAAGTTCTCCCACTTAAAAAGATGAGAGAGGCCTGTAATTGTCATCATAGGTATACCTCAACTATGAGAGACAAAATGTGGAAACAAATCCAGACAATCACATTGACTGATTTTTGAAAGAATTTATTTGCAAATTATGGTGGAAAATAAGTATTTGGTCACCTAAAAACAAGCAAGATTTCTGGCTCCCACAGACCTGTATCTTCTTCTTTAAGAGGCTCCTCTGTCCTCCACTCATTACCTGTATTAATGGCACCTGTTTGAACTTGTTATCAGTATAAAAGACACCTGTCCACAGCCTCAGTCACACTCTAAACTCCACTATGGTGAAGAACAAAGAGCTGACGAAGGACATCAGAAACAAAATTGTAGACCTGCACCAGGCTGGGAAGACTGAATCTGCAATAGGCAAGCAGCTTGGTGTGAAGAAATCAACTGTGGGAGCAATAATTAGAAAATGGAAAACATACAAGACCACTGATAATCTCCCCCGATCTGGGGCTCCACACAAGATCTCACCCCGTGGGGTCAAAATGATCACAAGAACGGTGAGCAAAAATCCCAGAACCACACGGGGGGACCTAGTGAATGACCTGCAGAGAGCTGGGACCAACGTAACAAAGGCTACAATCAATAAGACACTACGCCGCCAGGGACTCAGATCCTGCAGTACCAGACGTGTCCACCTGCTTAAGCCAGTACATGTTCAGGCCCGTCTGAGGTTTGCTAGAGAGCATTCGGATGATCCAGAAGAGGATTGGGAGAATGTCATATGGTCAGATGAAACCAAAGTAGAACTGTTTGGTAGAAACACAACTCGTTGTGTTTGGAGGAGAGAGAATGCTGAGTTGCAACCAAAGAACACCATACCTACTGTGAAGCATGGGGGTGGCAACATCATGCTTTGGGGCTGTTTCTCTGCAAAGGGAAAAGGACGACTGATCCGTGTACATGAAAGAATGAATGGGGCCATGTATCGTGAGATTTTGAGTGCAAACCTCCTCCCATCAGCAAGGGCATTGAAGATGAAATGTGGCTGGATCTCTCAACATGACAATGATCCCAAACACACTGCCCGGGGCAACGAAGGAGTGGCTTTGTGTGAAGCATTTCAAGGTCCTGGAGTGGCCTAGTCAGTCTCCAGATCTTAACCCCATAGAAAACCTTTGGAGGGAGTTGAAAGTCCGTGTTGCCCAGCGACAGCCCCAAAACATCACTGCTTTAGAGGAGATCTGCATGGAGGAATGGGCCAACATACCAGCAACAGTGTGTGACAACCTTGTGAAGACTTACAGAAAACGTTTGACCTCTGTCATTGCCAACAAAGGATATATAACAAAGTATTGAGATGAACTTTTGATATTGACCAAATACTTATTTTCCACCATAATTTGCAAATAAATTCTTTCAAAAATCAGACAATGTGATTGTCTGGATTTGTTTCCACATTTTGATTCTCATAGTTGAGGTATACCTATGATGACAATTACAGGCATCTCTAATCTTTTTAAGTGGGGAAACTTGCACAATTGGTGGCTGACTAAATACTTTTTTGCCCCACTGTATATGAAGCTGCAATGCTGACAACAGTAGAAATAATATACAGATACCGAATCTGTACTTGAATCTGCAAAAAGGTACAACTTGGGCATGGTCTGACTAATGCCCCGTACACACGGTCGGATTTTCCGATGGAAAATGTGTGATAGGACCTTGTTGTCGGAAATTCTGACAGTGTGTGGGCTCCATTACACATTTTCCATCGGATTTTCCGACACACAAAGTTTGAGAGCAGGCTATAAAATTTTCCGACAACAAAATCCGTTGTCGGAATTTCCGATCGTGTGTACACAAATCCAACGCACAAAGTGCCACGCATGCTCAGAATAAATAAAGAGATGAAAGCTATTGGCTACTGCCCCGTTTATAGTCCCGACGTACATGTTTTACGTCACCGCGTTCAGAATGATCGGATTTTCCGACAACTTTGTGTGACCGTGTGTATGCAGGACAAGTTTGAGCCAACATCCGTTGGAAAAAATCCTAGGATTTTGTTGTCGGAATGTCCGATCAATGTCCGACCGTGTGTACGGGGCATAAGTTATTTATAGCATAGCTCCCAACTGTCCCTGATTTCGAGGGACTATCCCTGATTTGGAACAAAGTCCCTCTGTTCCTCTTTCCTCCTCATTTGTCCCTCATTTTGGTCTGATCTATATAATTGTATATAAAATGCACTATTTATCTTTCAAAAAGTGTTCAACAGTGCTAAACCTTTCATCCAAATTCTAAATTGTTGCATTGGAAAATTTTAAAAACCAGTATAAAGTATAATAGTGGTAGAAAAAAGCCCTTGTGGGTTTAACTAATATTTTTATACTAATACTTTTGCTATTCCCATCCCAAAAAGTTGGGAGGTATGCTTGTAGACATGTGATGAAAGTCTCCTGATCAGGTAGAATATGGTGTCATGTTAATGGGTCTTGCACATGAATGCTGACCAATCTCCAAAGGAACAATTGGTTTGGCAAGGTAAAAGCCTGGGCTGATTACTACTTTACTTCATTGTAATAAAAAAAAAATGGCCATTTTTACCTGGAACCAGTCTCATCACCCATCCTTCAATAACTACACAGGATCATTCACTCATGCGCAACATTTCTGTTGCTGTCTGATTTTGGTTCTCAAATGTGGTTAAATCATGCATGCACATCCAGCAACCATGGTCTTTTCTTTAATAGCTTTTGAATTGACACAGCAATTTAAATATTTCCAATACAAAAAAAATTACATCCTCGGAATAACTTTAATTCAGATGGTGAAATGTGGTATATATTGTTTTAACCACAACAATGTTAAGATGTAAAATAAATTAGATCTTAAAATAAGCAATATATTGTACATTTTTGTGACAAGTTTATGTAATTGGAAGTTGTAGAGTTGGATTTGAACAGGTCCCTGGATTGTAGGGATAGCATTCTCCAATAGTAAGTATATGCACTGTACAATGTATACCCATTACTAGGAGCTCCCACTGAAGAACACATACTGAAGCATAAGATAATATACTTTGAGGACATTTATCAATTCCGTCCAACACATAGGTGTGCGCAGGGGGTGGGCCAAGTGTGCCTGGGCACACCCTAATTACTACCCGCAGAGCTGATTTCCCTCTACTGCCTGGGCCTACTGCCTGGTGCTCCCCCCCCTCCCCCTCACCTGCAGTGTTTCCAGCTACCCTCATAAACTGTGTTTACTTTATTTCAATTTGTGAATGAACAGGAATCCCCTCAGCACAGAGCACCGCTCATCCATTCACTGTCCAGTGCAGCTGAGGCTGCAGAGAAGGGCATGTGTGTTTGAGCTTTGTGGTGCACACCCTAATGCAATAGGCTGTGCACACCTATGGTCCCACAGTATGCAATGCTAAACAGGATCAGTGAAACAGTTTATGAGACATATTTGCTGTAAGATTGCAGTTTGATACATTTATTCCTCCCTCTGCTGCACTAATGTAGCACTGTGGCAACATAAAATCTGCCCTTGACCATTTTGTAATTGTGCATGTGTTTTTTAGTAAAAATATGTTACCGACTGATCTGTCTCCATTGGCTTCCCGGGATTCCAGACACAGGGGTCATAAATACACTGTTACATGTAGTTTTCTAAATGATAGGCAGCCTGATTTGCAATAGATGTATACCTACATTTCATGATAATTTGCTTGATAAATGTCCCACACACAGCCAGTCACATATTTTTAGACAGGCTTTATCAAAAGCTCTAATTCACACATAATACACATAGGGTAGAAGGGTCTTCTTTACATAAAACATACTAATATAGTCACTACTGAAGAGTGGAGTATTTGGGAGGATTATATTTAATTGCAAAGGTAATTTGTATTGATCACTACAGTGTCATTTCACCAACATTTGCTTGCATAGTGACAACAACTGTTACAAAGTTACAGTCACCTGACTTTTAACATGTAACCCAGATTTGGGTGGTCTAAGACAGAGCAGCTGTATTACATAGCATAAATGAAGTTGAAACTTAAGGTGAATAGGAGCGGAATTTGAACCACTGCCATTCATATAGAATTTGAATCTTTACACATACAATCTTTTACATACAATAAAATTTGACATATACTGTTTTGTTAAATAAAAAAATTAAACACTGCATAATATACAAAAACATGTACAACAGAGCAAACACTTTGCTTAAAACAGTTCATATTTAAAGAACCATAGACTGTCTTCTTTAGGCATTCTCAGAGACAGGCATATATATGGATTATTTTACTTTAAAAATAGCTATGATAGGTTAGGGAAAGACAGCTGAGATTGTGTGTGAATTCCAATTTACAGTGTATTCAGTCTCATTATCTAAGACGTAGCCATATCGCCACCACCTCCATCTTATATGATCAGTGTGGCACTGATTATAACATTGATTAGGTGGAAGGCCCCATGATATTGTGCGGGATAGGAAAGGTGGAGAGGTGCATGCGGGGCATTCAGCTGAGCTGACAATATGAAACTGATACTATTTCTGCATGTCACACTGCAGCAGAAGCACTATGGAGGGGTCACTCTTTGCTGCCTCTTTAAACTCTTCCAAGGTTATTTGGTCATCTCTGTCCTTGTCCATCTTTTTGAAGATTTTATCAACTCTCTGTTGTGGAGTTAAGCCATCTTGATTCATGCGCATCATAATCACAGTACCCACCATCTTATAGATCGCCTAAAAGAGAAAACAAAGATAACCACTTTTTATTAAAGCTGGACTCATGGAAGGCCAGTGTAAAAGTTACAGCTATGTATTAAAAAATAAAGGATTGCTTTTACAGTACTTCAAAATGCAACCTGGGCAAGTACCTTCCTTTGACTTGGTATCAGTCTCTTACCATTACCCATACAGCAGCACTCAAGACCAGAGGAGGGTAGAACAGCCCTTGGAGCTAGCACGTTAACAATGAACATGTGGATGGGAGAAGAGAACAGAGGGATCACCACATTAGACATCTGCGGCTCCTTTATTGTCTGATCAATAGGCTGGAGTGGAGAGAGCACACCACTGTATTCCTTAAATATAAAAGGTGTCATCCACCTTGCTGTTTTGTGCAAGGGGGCTGTATAAATGTCAGGTGAGTGGGCAAAGGTACAATTTTTTTTCACGTGTAAACATCTGCCTTATATGTACTGTATTTTATCTATGTATTTACTGTAGCTGTTTGCCTGCAATTTAGCTTTATTACAATTTATATTAAAATAGCAGGAGAAAGGACTGTGAGCTGCACACGTTTTTGCAGTTAATTTGTTAGCTAAATGTTTTTTGACAGTTGTACTAAGTACCATTAGGTCAGCTGGTTCTGGCCAGCTCAGTAGATTTTTTTAAAAAAAAGGCCTGGATCTTTTCCTAAATGCACATAATATAACTGGATTCTAAATTTATAGGTAAATTTGATTCAAGAAATATCCGATTGCCTGTTGGGGGATCAGGAATTTATTTTATTCCCCGCTAGAGCAAATTGGATCATGTTTTATTGTTTTTTATTTTTTGCCATCCTCTGGATCAACTGTGGGTATAGGATTGTATATATGGAGTTTTTTGGGGGTTTTTTCTATGTTGGTTGAACTGGGTGGACTTTTGTCTATTTTCAACCAGATTAACTATATAACTAAGTCATCAAATACACCCCAAATTTCACCCCATAAGGTTTACAGGGACATAATAATATAGGCACATTTCCACATACTTACTCCTTGAGTGACCAGAGTGAATACTGCCAGTGTAAACTAATAACATTCACCAAGGAGACTATACCAAGAGCATGGAAATCTTCTAACTTGGATCCAAAAGAAGTCAGGCCAAGAGTATTTATTGTGGATGATGTCCAATAATAAAATGAAAGCCATATTGAATGATAAAATGGCTCTTTTTGCGAAGGTGTGATCCCCATAGAGCCAACACTACCTTACCCCAAATTTTGTTGGCTGCCTCTTGTATATTGAAAACCCACTGATATTTCTTCAAGTTGGCCCAGAAGCCTAAGAATCCTTTCACCTCCGTCCCCCAACCGCAGACCCGCTCAAACCCCTAACCTTCCCTCACTTCCCAATTTTTCCTTACCTCTGTACTTCTCTTCTGCCTATTGATACACTGGTACACCACCTGTCATAGCTCATTGGAATGGTGTATATCTACAATACATCGTATTGCATTGTACCATGTGTACTGTAACCTTTTCAATATAACCTAAAGTAGAAGTCCACCCTAACACTAAAATCTCAAAATCAACAGGCATCCACAATCTCAGACTAACCTATCTAGCCCTGTTAAGAAGAAATTTCTCTCCATACTTCCTTTTTTTGAAGCCATTCCGATCCAGGGTCCTGCTGAGCTGCCAGCTACGGTTTCGCTGTGGAGGTGGGTGCAGAGTAGGCAGCAGACAACAGAAGCCCCATAGTAACTCTATGGGTGACATAACTTCCCATTCATTTCTAAGCCATTGACGGCTGTCTCCTCTATAGAGCTTCTGCCGCTGGAGACCTGGCCAGAGTGGCTTCAAAAAAGGTATGTTTAGCGATTTCTTCTTTACAGGGCTAGATAGGTTAGTCTTAGATAAAGGATGCCTGTAGATTTAGAGATTGTAGTGTTAGGGTGGTGTAGCCCCCTCTACCTTAAGTAGGTTTACAGTGAGAAGATCTGGGAGAGACATACCAGGAGTGGATGTAGAGCCAGAGGGAGAGACTGTGATGTCGCTGGTTTTAGAGACAGGCTGCTGCAGCCAGGAGGATTGGCAGAGCTTGCATAGGATTAACTGGGACTAGTAGTCCACCAAGTTACAGCCAGCACAGAAAGTACTCTTTTCATTGCTATTGGTTGCTACACCAAAGGGGACTGCAGACCCCTGCCAGCAAATGGTGAATCTTGAACTGTTATGGCATATTCAGAGTGGGGCCTAACCATGTGCTAGCTGTGTCAGGAATCAAGCATTGCAGTAAATAAAGCAGCATTTACTCATGAGTGATGTGCTGGAGTAGTATGGAGCTTTAGGCTGAGTTCACACCATTGTCATATCCGTCGCACAGCAGGGGTCTGGTACGTGCTGGTTCACCGTTTCAGGTCCGATTTCAGCCCAAATTTTGGGCTGAATTCAGACCTGAAACAGACCAAAAAAGCACATGTTTTTCCAGCAAATCGCACCGGACCTGCTTTGGGGATATGTGAACCGGCTCCATAGAGAGCCAGTCACATTCTCCTGCTATGCGAATTGGATGCAGTGAAACTCGCATCCAATTTGCACAAGTGTGAACCCAGCCTTAGCGCCTGCAAGTACAGATTCCAACTATCTTCTTCATCAGTTTGAATTAATTTATCTGGACATCCCATGTTCCCTTTTTCCCACCCAAGTTAAATCCCTCAATAAACAACAAAAACAAGCTGATGGACTGTTCATTGTCTAGCAAAGTGTGACTGGAAGTGAATGCAGGGCTGAGCAGGGTGACAGGTGGAACTACTACACTCAGCGACCCCACGGGGGTACCGCTACAGTAGACTTCTACTTTAATGCACTGGGTTTTCCAAATTCCTTGTATTTACCTTTGTTAAAACCTCAAAAAATTATTGAACAAAAATGTCGTAATGGCTAGAAAAGTTGTAGTATGCAACATATTGTTATAATATTTGAATCATTTCTGTATCTAATTATCTCTTCCCAATTACTATGCTCTCCTAACAGTCTAGCCCAAACATACCTCAATTATCTCCAGCATCTCCAGTCTGGTGATCTTTCCATCCCCGTCTAAATCGTACATCTCAAAAGCCCAGTTTAGCTTTTGCTCAAAGCTTCCCCGTGATGTGACACTCAAAGCACAGATGAATTCCCGGAAATCAATGGTTCCATCCCCATTCTTGTCAAAAGTACGAAAGGCATGCTGTGCAAACTTGGAAGCATCACCGTAAGGGAAAAACTGTAGGTATAATGTAACCAGACATAAAGAAGTTGTAAATATTATAGATTTTAAATAGTAAACTTGACATAGAGAGAAAGCATTGAAAATCTTTACAGAAAGTGAATATGTATCTACTGTAGAGATCAATCAAGTTTTTGTGGTTCTTTATATGATAATTGTAAGAAATGCCTGCTACAATCTGACTGCTATGAGCAATACATCCATTTGTTCCACTGCCCACATGTTTTTCACACTAGTCCATTTGTAAATGAATGTAGTTCTTAATTAGTGCATTACAGTCAGGATATTAACATGTTAGTTAATTACTACTGTCTACTGTTGTGCAGCAGCTTGCACTAAGTACACTTTTAGGACTGTTAATACATTTTTACTTTGTTTTTAGGCCACTTTGCACAAATGTTCCCTTATATTTTACCATGCTTACTTCTACCTCAGTGTGAACAATGAGGTTGATTTACTAAAGGCAAATCCACTCTGCACTACAAGTGCACTGCAAGTGCACTTGGAAGTGCAGTCGCTGTAAATCTGAGGGGTAGATCTGAAATGAGGGGAAGCTCTGCTGATTTTATCATCCAATCATGTACAAGCAAAAATGCTGTTTTTTTATTTTCCTTGCATGCCCTCCTCAGATCTACAGCAACTGCACTTTCAAGTGCACTTCCAAGTGCATATGTAGTGCAAAGTGGATTTGCCTTTAGTAAATAAACGCCAATGTCTTTAGTAAGGCTTAGGAAACATGAAGGGAAACAGTATAACAATACATCTGGGGTCAGTACATGGGTAATCAGGCACAGGATACACAACTAACAAGCAAGTAACAAGCAACCGGAAGCTCAGAGATCTGTGACGTTGCTCAGGCAATGTGGGTTACACTGAGCATATCCTATATAGGCAAGCAAACTAGGAGGCGAGCCAGGAAGTGATGGAAGGGAAGGAAATAAAAGCCCACACAATAGTAGGCGACGCCCATAGGTGAGCACAGCCAAACCACATATGTGAAAGGAATCAGGGTAGAAAAAGCACTGCGGCAAGGAAGTAAGAATACACAGGCAGGAAACTGCAGGCTGAATTGTGGTATTAAAAGCAGTTTGGCATTAAAAGAGAAGTGCAGGATTTAAAAAGAAAACAAACATTTATACTCACCTGGGTGGATGCAACATAGGTCCTATGCTACATCTGTCCCCTGCCACCTCTAAGACCAAGAATTGAGTGATCAAAGACCACTGATCGCTCGGTTCTTGGTCTTCATGAGCAGAAAGCCAGGGACTGTCACTTGCCAGCTCTCTGCTCTACCCCTCTAGTGCTGACTGGAGCACTGGGCTGTGGAGGAGGTGAGAGTGACTGGCTCAGGCTCTCAGCAGCGCGCTGAAAGGCTGAGCCAGATGCCGGGTCAGGAATCTGAGTGCATCCAGACATTATTGTCGCAATGTTTGCAGAGCCTGGACCAGCTCTTTGACATCAACCAACAGTTGGTTTTAGCCCTCTGTCGGCTGAATATGTGTCACAGGAGAGCAGAACTAAGTGCACTCACATGACCAATAGGAGAAGTATGGCCAAAAGAGCTTTGGCCATGCTTCTCCTTTTAAAGTACTACAGTTTTTTGACTTCAAACAATAGAAAGAGCCTGAAAATACAAGTCTTCTAAATACTTCAGGTTTATTCTGCATAGGAAGTTTAATTTTTTTTAACTTTGCATTTTTATCATAACGCTGGCCAATATATAAATATCACACCAACATGTATGGCGAAGCCCAAGAAGTTTGACAGAATGACACACTTGACAGCACAAACACAACTCCGTGCTCAAAGTTCTTGACTAAATGTGCAAACTGTTTTGGGGAAAAATGCATTTATTTCAAAAGCATTCCTAATAAATGGATATTTAACAATACAGTTAAAATATGTTCATGAATGTTAAAAGCATGATCACTTATGCTGCAATGGGCAGGGTCTGCAAAACACCAAAAAAGTACCTTAATATAAAGCTGCTGAAACTCATCTAAGTTGAGAATGCCGGATGGACAGTCCTTCAGGAACCCTTTATACCAGTGCTTCAACTCTTGCTCTGAGAATTCTGTGCTCTGCACTAAGTCCTGTAGCATCTCTGGGGCTAGCTTACTGTTTTGTTTTCCCATGTCTGAAAGAAAATTGAAGTAAATATTAATATATAACCTAGAAAAACATGTTATAATTTGTATAGGAATCCATTTTCTAATGCAACTGAACAATTCCTTTCTCACCAAACATCCTTCTGTTATTTTACACAACAGCATGATTGTTAGCTATTTTCTCTTCTAAATATTTATGGACAATAATGAAACTAGGCAGAGAGATGGTGCCAAACTAGGTACCCACTCCCCCCCAAAAAATTGAATGGGCAAAAAATTGTAGAGGAGGGGAGGGGGGAGGAGGCAGACAAGTGGAACTTTTTGGGTGAAGTTCCGTTTTAAGTGTAAGGGAGACAATGCCATTGGGCTTGAAGAACATGAAAATGGATTGTTGCCTTTTCTTAAATCCTCAGTTTTTTTTTTTTTTTTTTTAAATCAGCACAAACATGACTGGTGGCTGCTGTACTAGTCACGAATAAGCTCTAGCAGTTCTAGCAGCGCAAAATGCATTTACTGTGTTTCCTTGCACTCACAGTGTCTACTTTTGCTGGATATGGTGTTTCAAAGTTTATCAATAAAGTGGATGCAGTTTTCAAATGTGCAGCATTTTGGATCCTAATTGCATTTGTTCCACATGGCTGGACGAGCGCTGCTTGCACTAGAATACACTGGAGTTTAAAAAGGACTTCGTGGCAGATCCACCTGGAGCAGCAGCATTCACATTGTGACTGCTGTCCTAGTTTAAATCCTCCATCCTTCCATCCTTAATACAACTGCTGCACCCAACACAGGCATGTAAGGGGGCTTGTGATTGGCTAATTGTTAGCACAAAATAACCAAGATCCCACCCAGCTTCTTCTTGGATAGAACAGGGACCCACACCTGGAAGTTCTTAGCCTTTGTCATATTGTGCTCAACTTCACATTGTGCCCGCTGGAAGTTCTTATCCTCTGCCATAGTGTGCCCATTGGCCATCCCATGCCATTAGGCTCTATGCATTCAGCTCATGACTCCCTGCATGTCTTTCCAGAGACAGGACTGCTCCAGCTGCTCCTCTAGTTTCTGTACACTTCTCCCAGGACTTCCAGGAGAATAGCGCTCACTGCAGAGAACACTTGGCCTAAAAGATCTTTTGCAACCCACTCTTAGCCTCCATCAACCATAAAGAGTAAGGATAAGTATAACTGGCTCTTCTGGTAGTAGGACTATCTCACCCTATCCTTCTGTATTGTCCAGGACCTCTGCGTTAGTTGACTAAATCTGCATGCTAGTGGGGTGTTTGACTCCCATGCCCCAACTGCACAAAGCCTCCCAACCTGGCTTTTATATGGGCTCTGCCCACACCTATGACATCACTACAGGAAGGCTTTATCCAAAAGGGAACCTTACACCCGCTAACATAATGTGCTATCACCACACTATTCTGGGACAAAGCTACCTAGTGGCAGACTATCTAACTGCACCTGCTTACAGGCACTCATCAAGTGAGCCAACTATGCCCATCTCTATAAATGGAGGAGGTAGAACTTTCATTAATCTCCTCTTCCTCCATTCATATAGTGTTTTATATTCATTAAAAGATATAGTACAGCTTTTATGAATGGAGGAGAGGGATGAAAGGGCAGGCATATTCAGCATTTTGACAAGTACCTGTGAAAAATCCAGTGGCAGTTTAACTGTGATAGCACCAGAAGATTACCACTGCAGGGGTGTGAAAGTGATATAGGGGGGCAGATGATGGAAGATCTCAACTAAAACAGCAGCCACCAGCACAAGGGACACTTCTCAATAAATGTAAGTACTGTCCTATGCGCTGATTATTAAAAAAAAAAAAAAAAAACGAAACTTCGGCTTTAATGTTGATAACAGTGACTTGGCATATTGTGACACCATAGAGTATAAATATTTATTCATTCATCATCTTCAGTGCTGCCAATTGTTGCAAAACGATCAATAATTTTCCAACCTGGCTGAGTCTAAACTGAGCCTCACTCATTTTTTAATTCGTTTCTTTGCTTACTATTTTCTGATTTGATCATGTTGATCAAATCACATATTGATTGGATAAAAAAATGGAAGTGTGTATGGCCACATTCAGACAATCAGATTTTAGAGTGGAACTCAAGTCAAACATAAAATATAAACGTAATGTGTATTTGGTGTGGCGCTATAGGACACCTCCCTCTATTTCCTTTTAAAATATGTGGGTGACACTACAAAACACCTCGCTCATATGTGCTTAAAGTGGTTGTAAACCCTTTACAACCACTTTTTGCTACAGGTAAGCCTATAATAAGGTTTACCTGTAGCTACCCCTGATATCTCCTAAACCTGCATGGTTTAGGAGATATACCCTGTATCTGAATGTCCTGACATCATCGGCACATGCGCACTGAAGCAACGGCACATACGTGCCATTGTTTCAATGAGTGTGCCGTTACCGGCGGCTCAAGTGCGCATGTGCGGGAGTGACGTCTTTGTGGCTCCGACCAATCACAGTGCCAGAGCCCGCGATGCCCGGAAGTAATTCCGGGAGCGATGTCGCCGACCGGAGTCATGTACGGGGACTGCTGTGGGGGCTTCGGTCTAAGATGAGTATTTCAAAATGATCTAGTATGTTATGCATACTAGCTCATTATGCCTTTGTCTTTCAGGTTTTTTTTGTTTTTTTTATGTTAGTGGGTTTACAATCACTTTAATATGTAGCTAAAGTCAAAACGTTTTTTTTTATTTTGGATAGAGAAGAGAGGGATTAGAACACCTGTCAGTTTTTATTGCTGTATGTGTGCCCGTTTACTCTCTCTATTTGTCCTGTATTCGATTATCTTTAAAAGTTAAAGAAAATCCCAAATTTTGGGCTATAAACTGAAAAGTAATAGAGGGGAAAGCTTCTAATAAGGACACTAGTTCTGGTGACCTGGGGTTCCCAATAGATTCCCCTAATTTGCAGGGATTTCCTCTCACTTCCTGTTTTGGCTGTAGGACAGGAAGTGAAGGGAAATCTCCCCAATTGGACAAAGATGGCAAAAATAAACCTTACAGGGGTTATAACCCTCCCTTACTCTATCCAAAATGAAAATAAAGTTTTGCCTATAGTTCTTAAAAAAATATATATAAATATATATATATATATATATATATATATATATATATATATATATATTGTATATAACTACCTTAGTGCATTTCACATACTTTCATTATGTGCTATAAAACACCTCCCCATATTTAAAAATATCATACAATCAATAAATATAAATAATAATGTAATATAAATAATAGTGCAATCATTTAAAAAGCCCTCAAAAACTGCTAAAAAGTGCAGTCCTTGTTAATCTCCTCCCACCCGCACTATAGCCAAAAGATGCCTCCCTACAGCGTGCATCGTCGCGGCTCTTTACCATGTGACCAGCTGTGTCCGATCACAGCTGATCACAGTGTCCTGATTATCAGTGCAGCCCCAAAAGTGCCCACAAATGCTGCCAATCTGTATCCATCAGTGCTGCTAATAAGTGATGCCTGTCAGTGCACATCGGTGTTGCCTGTCAGTGCCCATCAGTGATGCCTGTCAGTGCCCACCAGGAATGCCTATCAGTGCCCATCAGTGCCACATATTAGTGCAGCCTTTAGGTGGTTAAAGTGCTCTTGCAATAAAGTGCCGATTTCACACACCTCCTTGAGCCACACTCACCAAAGCTCCAGGAACCCTTATATTAAATAAATGGGTCAAATGTGCTGTGTTCACCACTACTGTTCCTCTCAGGGTTTATGCTCCTTCCCTGCTGGTACTGGACCTGTGTAATCTGTCCAGGGTACCGAGATAGTCCATTGTCCCTCTCCCCTCCCCCCCTTCTATTTTTGCTTTGGAGACTTTTCATGGGAAATAGTCTCCTTGCACTCATTTATTATTGATATTTGGATGAAAGTACCCCCAATTCTCTACCCTTTAGTCATTTGGATGCCTTATTGCTAATCTATCCATCTATGTTAAGGTTAAGGGCCAGTTCACACTGGTCCGACATGCGCTCCAACTTCGAGAGCACGACGCATGACATGTCAAAGTCAATGGTTTTCTATGAGAGCCACTTTAACTGGTCCCATTTGTGTCAGTCCGACTTTGAAAATGCTTACTGCACTACTTTGGTCTGACTTGGGCACAATTTCAGCCCATTGATTTGAATAAAAGACAGGATTATCATCTTAACTGATCCGATTTGTGGCATACGACTTGTGCTCTGAAGATCTTGAGGGGGAACCCTACTCAAACATTTTTTAAAAAAGTGTCGTGAAGCCACCCAAAACCGTACCAAACTCTTCGGTCCGGTATAGATTTTGAAGGGAAACCCCAAAATCCATACAAGACCCTTATCCAAGCATGCAGCCCGGCAGGTCAGGAAAGGGTGGGACGAGCGAGCACCCTCTTCCCTGGACCATACCATGCCACAAGCTTTGGAGCGGATGGCTCTGAATCTTCTCCGGCTGGTGCCCGCTGTTGTGTCAGGTCCGGTGTCTGTCAGTTGTTATATAGCCATGGGGCAAGGCTATCCAGCGATGTCAACTGGAGACCCCGACCCCTGACACAAGGGACGGGGTCTCTGAGTGATGTCCTCCATTGGCCACGCCCCATGGCTATATAAGAACTGGCAGACACCGCACCTGACACAACATCGGAGCCAGCGTCGGAGGAGGACCAGGTCAGCGGAGAAAGAAGTCATCGGTGGAGGGAGAAGAACCGGGAGAAGAAGCAGACGGAGAAGAACCGGGAGAGGAATCGGAGCGAGAAGAACTGGAGGGAGAAGAACTGGAGGGAGAAGCCTAGAGGAACAAGACATGGAGCTCATTTTTAATAAAGGACTTTTCGAAAACCGTCTCTTGTTTTTTGTAACACTACACTTCTTTTTTTTTTTTGGTAAATGGGTAGGGCCAGATCTGGGGGCCCCCTTGTCAAAGAGGGCTTCCAGATTCCGATAAGCCCCCTGCCTGCAGAGCCCCACAACCACCGCCCAGGGTTGTTGGGAAGAGGCCTTTGTCCCCATCAACATGGGGACTAGGCGCTTTGGGGTAGGGGGAGCAGGTGTTGAGGGCATATGGCCTGGTACGGTCCAGGAGGGGGGGCACTAGATCGTCCCCCTCCCTTTTCTGACCTGCTGGGCTGCATGCTCAGATAAGGGTCTGGTATGGATTTTGGGGGGGACCGCTCACCTTTTTTATTTGGAGTATGATTTTCCCTCAAAATCCATACCAGACTCTTGTGGGGGGGGGGTTGTTTGTTTACATCATGCATGAGGATTGTAACCTATATGAAATATATATATTTTTTCTTTTCGGTTGGTACTGACAAATCTGTGAATATCATGTAAAATGTGACCAGTTCTGTACCTATAGAATATGTCAATGTAATAGCTTATTTTGTTTGTTTGTTGTTTTCTCTATTCTCATTGTAGATTTGTTTTTATGACTGTGAACTAGCTCTCTGAACATACAAAAACCTTTGCAGGTCCTGAAGAAGCGGCATATCCGTGAAAAGCGTAGACCTCATTTTGAAGGACACAGATTGCTTACCTTTGTGATATTTCTAATGTTTATATGGTTTTAAACTGTATTTAATAAAATTGTGTCTTTTGTTAACTTATATGTTTTATTGAATCATACATAAATGACACTAGGGGTATATTTAAAGTCCCAAAACCTCCCTTACCTTCCCTTTACTATACATATCGGGATGATACCCTAATGGCGCATACAAATGAGTGGACTTTCTGGTAGAAAAGGTCCGACGGAATGAATCCGTCGGACATTCCGATCGTGTGTGAGCTTCATCGGAACTTTTCTGTCAAAAAATCTGACGGACCTTACAAATAGAACATGTTTCATATCTTTCCGACGGACTCGATTAATATCGAAAAAAACATTCGTCTGTATGCTAGCCCGAGGGACCGAAAACGACGCAAGGGCAGCTATTGGCTACTAGTTATTGAACTTCCTTTCCTAGTCCGGTCGTACGTCATCACGTTCAAAACGATCAGATTTGGTGGGATCGTGTGTAGGCAAGTCCGTTTCGTCGGAACTCCGTTGAAAAGTCCTTCGGAGTTCAGTCCGACGAGAAGTCCGCTTGTGTGTACGCGGCATTAATCACTCCACTAGTGTATATGTAAAATTTATACTCAATTCCACACTTACTTTTCTGCTTAATTTATTAATAAATGCTGTATTACATGCTGTTTATACTCACTCAGTCACTATGAGATTCATATTTTGTATTCTGCAAAATCCTGGTTACATAGTTAAATAGTTACATAGTTAGTCAGGTTGAAAAAAGACACAAGTCCATCCAGTTCAACCATAAAAAAGAAAAAAATAATAATAATATCATGCAATCCCATATACCCAATCCTATACCCACAGTTGATCTAGAGGAAGGCGAAAAACCACAGCAAAGCATGATCCAATTTGCTACAGCAGGGGAAAAAATTCCTTCCTGATCCCTGAGAGGCAATCGGATTTTCCCTGGATCAACTTTACCTATAAATGTTAGTACCCAGTTATATTATGTACATTTAGGAAAGAATCCAGGCCTTTCTTAAAGCAATCTTCTGAACTGGCCAGAACCACCTTTTGAAAGAGTCTATTCCACATTTTCACAACTCTTATGCCCCGTACACACGATCGGACATTCCGACAACAAAATCCATGGATTTTTTTCCGACGGATGTTGGCTAATACTTGTCTTGCATACACATGGTCACACAAATCTTGTCGGAAATTCTGAACATCAAGAACGCGGTGACGTACAACACGTACGTCAAGCTGTGAAAAAGGAAGTTCAATAGCCAGTGCGGCTCTTCTGCTTGATTCCGAGCATGCATGGAACTTTGTGCATCGGAATTGTGTACACACGATCGGAATTTACGACAACGGATTTTGTTGACGGAAAATTTGAGATCCAGATCTCAAATTTTGTGTGACGGGAATACAGATGGAAAATGTCCGATGGAACCTACACAGGGTCGGAATTTCTGACAAGTTCCCCTCGAACATTTTCCATTGGAAAATCCGACCGTGTGTATGGGGCATTACTGTGAAGAAACCTTTCCGTATTTGGAGATGAAATCTCTTTTCCTCTAGGTGTAAAGAGTGCCCCCTTGTCCTCTGTGTTGACTGTAAAGTGAATAATTCAACACCAAGTTCACTAGATGGACCCCTTATATATTTGTACATGTTGATCATATCCCCCCTTATTCTCCTCTTCTCAAGAGTGAATAAACTCAGTTCCTCTAATCTTTCCTCATAGCTGAGCTCCTCCATGCCTCTTATCAGTTTGGTTGCCCTTCTCTGTACTTTCTCCAGTTCCCCGATATCCTTTTTGAGAACTGGTGCTCAAAACTGAACTGCATATTCCAAATGAGGTCTTACTAATGATTTGTACAGGGGCAAAATGATATCTCTCTCTCTCTGGAGTCCATACCTCTCTTGAAACAAGAAAGGACTTTGCTCTCTTTGGAAACCGCAGCTTGGCATCGCATGCTATTATTGAGCTTATGATCTACCAAAACCCCCAGATCCTTCTCCACTACCGATCCCCCCTGTTGTACTCGCCCTAGTATGTATGATGCATGCATATTCTTGGCCCCCAAGTGCATAAATGCGGTTGAGTTTCTATGCTGGGCACAGCTGAGCAGCCCATATGACTATAGCGTGACACGTGTGGGTGTATACACAATGGTAAATGACAGCCCACTCCCTCCTTCATGCCCACTAACCAGCTAAACACAATGGGGGGCATATTACATATGGATTAACCTGTTGTCGACTAGCCGCTGTCGTTAAATGGTGGCAGGATGGTACGGCTGCGCAAACCGCCACAGGTGTATGTCGGCTGCTTTAAGAGCTGTGGAAGGCGCGAGCGCACTGGTGGCGCAACGCTGAAGCTGATGCATGTGGCTGGCGGACGCGATGTCCGCCGGCCACCGGCAATTGCTCCAAAGAGAGCCAGAATGGGGATCTGTCAATGTAAACAGACAGATTCCCGTTCTGGCAGGGGAGGAGAGAGAGATCTGCTGTTCCTAGTGATCAGGAACAGCGATCTCTCTCCTCCTCCAGTCAGTCCCATCCCCCCACAGTTAGAACACATTTAACCCCTTGATCGCCCCCTGGTGTTAACCCCTTCCCTGCCAGTGACATTTACACAGTAATCAGTGTATTTTTAAAGCACTGATCACTGTATAAATGTCAATGGTCACAAAAAAGTGTCAAAAGTGTCCGATCTGTTCGCCACAATGTTGTAGTCCGGCTAAAAATCGCTGATCACTGCCATTACTAGTAAAAAAAAATATATATAATAATAATGCCAGAATTATATCCCCTATTAGACGCTATAACTTTTGTGTAAACCAATCAATATACGCTTATTGCGATTTTTTTACCAAAAATATGTAGAAGAATACATATTGGCCTAAACTGATGAAGAAATTAGTTTTTTTTATTTGTTTTCTGGATATTTATTATAGCAAAAAGTAAAAAATACCACATATTTACTGTGGCAGGTCAGCTCTATTGCGCAAAATCACGTACCTGTACATGATTACGTGCAATAGCCACTGGGTGGTGTATGTGCACCGCCAGAGGCACGATCGCACACCTTTTTGGACTCAGGGAATGCCAATCAGCGGGTCCGGGATCGTTCCCCAGAGAGGCAGAACGGCAATCTGCCTATGTAAACAAGGCAGATCGTCATTCTGACAGGGAAGAAGATGGAGATCTTGTGTTTCTGCTAAGCAGGAACACCGATCTCTGTCTTCATCCAGTCAGAGCAACCCAACACAGTTAAAAAGCACCTTAGGAGCACACTTAAAGGAGAAGTATAGCCAAAGCTTGTTTGGCTGCACTTCTCCTGTGGATCACAGAAGTGCAATTTGTTTTGCACTCATGTGACCCATTTTCAGCACTCTCTGCTGACATCACAGAAGTCGGTCCAGGGTCCGCATCATCACGACAATGGAAATCAGGATTCGACAGGTCCCTGGACCGACACCCAGCTCAGCCTCTCAGCGAGCCACTGAGAGGCTGAGCCGGCCGCTCTGCCCGCTCCACAGCCCAGTGCTCCAGTGAGCGAGGAGAGGGTTGTAACTGAGAGTCTTCAGCTCTCTGCTCACAGAGCTATGAGAATCGAGTGATGGGCGACGTTCGATCGCTCGGTTCTCAGTGTGGAGGTGCCGGGGCACCTAGGTAAGTATGATTCTGGGAAAAAAACCCAACCCCATACTTCTCTTTTAACCCTTTGATGGCCCCTGATGTTAACCCCCTCCCTGTCAGTGTCATTAGTACAGTAACAGTGCATATTTTTAGCACTGATCACTGTATTAGTGTCACTGGTCCCCAAAAAAGTGTCAAAAGTGTCAGTTAAGTGTCCAATTTGTCCGCCGAAATGTCGCAGTCCCGCTAGTAAAAAAATAAATAAATAAAAATTCTTTAAAAATATCCCGTCATTTGTAGACACTATAACTTTTGAGCAAACCAATCAATATACGCTTATTGGGATTTTTGTACCAGAAATATGTAGCTGAATACATACTAAATTGATGAAAAAATTTTATTTTTTAAATTTTTTTATTTGATATGTTTTATAGCAGAAAGTAAAAAATATTGTTTTTTTTTTCAAATTTTTTTTTTTGTTTATAGCGCAAAGAAATAAAAACAGCAGAGGTGATCAAATATCACCAAAAGAAAGCTCTCATTGTGGGAAAAAAAGGACTTCAATTTTATTTGAGTTCAACGTCGAACGACCGCGCAATTGTCAGTTAAAGTAACGCAGGGCCGTATCGCAAAAAAAAGGCCTGGTCATTAAGGGGTAAACCCTCCTGGGGCTGAAGTGGTTAAAATAATTACAGTGCCATCATCCACATACAGAATTAGAAGGGACAATATTAGTTAAACGTTGTGTGCTTAATATCACTTTAAGTTGAGCGTCTCTGATTATTTTACAGGCTTTTCTTGAGTGCTTGTACAGTTTGTACGCAGGGGCGGGTGCAGGGAAACGGCGTGGTGCACTACAGAAGACAAATCTGTAAATTCTGCTGCTCTGTGTCATTGGGCTCACACATCAAGCTCATTACTGACACCTCTGGCTACTTTCTACATGTGCACCCCTCTTGTGTGTGCTGCTTGTACTGTATTATGTAGTGTGATCGGCTGGAGCTCCTCTGAGTCTCAGTGACATGTGTCAGCTTTGTGCAAACAAGAGCTGGGACTAGGACGACCTTTTCTACAAGTAGGAGCTGTGAAGAGGGAGGGCTGTTTGTGCACAGAGGGGGTCACAGCTATGTGTGTGTTTACAGATGTGTGTATGTGAGAGGGGGGGCTAAGTGTGTACCGGTGTGAGGGGGCGGAGTTCGTACAGGTGTGGGGAGACTGAGTGCGAATAGGGGTGAGGTGGGGCTGAGTGTGTACAGGTGTGAGGGGGGCTGAGTGTGTACAGGTATGAGGGGGGCTGTGTGCGTAAGGGTGTAAGGGGGCTGAATGTGTACAGGTGTGAGAGGGCTAAGTGCGCACAGGTGTGGGGGGGGGCTGAGTGCGTACAGGTGTGAGAGGGCTGAATGTGTACAGGTGTGAGGGGACTGAGTGCGTACAGGTGTGGGGGGCTGAGTGCGCACAGGTGTGGGGGGCTGAGTGTGTACAGGTATGAGGGGGGCTGTGTGCGTAAGGGTGTAAGGGGGCTGAATGTGTACAGGTGTGAGAGGGCTAAGTGCGTACAGGTGTGGGGGGGCTGAGTGCGTACAGGTGTGAGAGGGGGCTGTGTACATATAGGTGTGAGGGGGCTGAATGTGTACAGGTGTGAGGAGACTGAGTGCGTACAGGTGTGGGGGGCTGAGTGCGCACAGGTGTGGGGGGCTGAGTGCGCACAGGTTTGGGGGGGCTGAGTGCGTACAGGTGTAAGAGGGCTGAGTGTGTACACGTGTGTGAGGGGGCTGAGTGCGTACAGGTGTGAGGGGGCTGTGTGTGTACAGGTGTGAGGGGGGCTGTGTGCGTAAGGGTGTAAGGGGGCTGAATGTGTACAGGTGTGAGAGGGCTAAGTGTGTACAGGTGTGGGGGGAGCTGAGTGCGTACAGGTGTGAGAGGGGGCTGTGTACATATGGGTGTGAGGGGGCTGAATGTGTACAGGTGTGAGGGGACTGAGTGCGTACAGGTGTGGGGGACTGAGTGCGCACAGGTGTGGGGGGCTGAGTGCGTACAGGTGTGAGAGGGCTGAGTGTGTGCACGTGTGTGAGGGGGCTGAGTGCGTACAGGTGTGAGGGGGCTGTGTGTGTACAGGTGAAGGGGGCTGAGTGCGTACGGGTGGGAGGGGGCTGAGTGTGTACAGATGTGAGGGGGCTGAGTGCGTACAGGTGTGAGGGGGGCTGAGTGTGTACAGGTGTGAGGGGGGCTGAGTCTGTATAGGTGTGAGGGGGCTGTGTGCATATATATGTGAGGGGGCTGAATGTGTACAGATGTGAGGGGGCTGAGTGCATACAGGTGTGGGGGGGGCTGAGTGTGTACAGGTATGAGGGGGGCTGTGTGCGTAAGGGTGTAAGGGGGCTGAATGTGTACAGGTGTGAGAGGGGTGAGTGCGTACAGGTGTGGGGGGCTGAGTGCGTACAGGTGTGAGAGGGCTGAATGTGTACAGGTGTGAGGGGACTGAGTGCGTACAGGTGTGGGGGGCTGAGTGCGCACAGGTGTGGGGGGCTGAGTATGTACAGGTATGAGGGGGGCTGTGTGCGTAAGGGTGTAAGGGGGCTGAATGTGTACAGGTGTGAGAGGGCTGAGTGCGTACAGGTGTGAGAGGGGGCTGTGTACATATGGGTGTGAGGGGGCTGAATGTGTACAGGTGTGAGGGGACTGAGTGCGTACAGGTGTGGGGGGCTGAGTGCGCACAGGTGTGGGGGGCTGAGTGCGCACAGGTTTGGGGGGGCTGAGTGCGTACAGGTGTAAGAGGGCTGAGTGTGTACACGTGTGTGAGGGGGCTGAGTGCGTACAGGTGTGAGGGGGCTGTGTGTGTACAGGTGTGAGGGGGGCTGTGTGCGTAAGGGTGTAAGGGGGCTGAATGTGTACAGGTGTGAGAGGGCTAAGTGTGTACAGGTGTGGGGGGAGCTGAGTGCGTACAGGTGTGAGAGGGGGCTGTGTACATATGGGTGTGAGGGGGCTGATTGTGTACAGGTGTGAGGGGACTGAGTGCGTACAGGTGTGGGGGGCTGAGTGCGCACAGGTGTGGGGGGCTGAGTGCGCACAGGTGTGGGGGGGGCTGAGTGCGTACAGGTGTGAGAGGGCTGAGTGTGTGCACGTGTGTGAGGGGGCTGAGTGCGTACAGGTGTGAGGGGGCTGTGTGTGTACAGGTGAAGGGGGCTGAGTGCGTACGGGTGGGAGGGGGCTGAGTGTGTACAGATGTGAGGGGGCTGAGTGCGTACAGGTGTGAGGGGGGCTGAGTGTGTACAGGTGTGAGGGGGGCTGAGTGTGTATAGGTGTGAGGGGGCTGTGTGCATATATATGTGAGGGGGCTGAATGTGTACAGATGTGAGGGGGCTGAGTGCATACAGGTGTGGGGGGGGCTGAGTGCGCACAGGTGTGAGGGGGCTGAGTGCGTACAGATGTGAGAGAGCTGAGTGTGTACATGTGTTTGGGGGGGCTGTGTGTGTACAGGTTGGGGGGCTGAGTGCGTACAGGTGTGAGGGGGCTGAGTGTGTACAGGTGTGAGGGGGGCTGAGGGTGTACAGGTGTGAGGGGGGCTGAGGGTGTACAGGTGTGAGGGGGGCTGAGGGTTTACAGGTGTGAGGGGGCTAAATGCATACAGTGGGGTGGCCAGTGGGAGGATTTAGTGGGATGACCTATGGGCAGGCCCTGAGGACTGTTGGTGGTCAGGCCAGGGGGGCCCAGGCCTAAAGCTGTGTCCGGTTTTTGAATAATGTGTTCGGGTTTTTATCTGCCCTAGACCAGGGCACATCATTCACATGGACTGCACCGAGAGTGACATCTGATGTCTCCCCCCTCCCTGACGGCAGCCTGGATCAGCACAGCACACTGTCAGTGAATCAAAGCTCCTCACTCCTCCTCCTTCTCCGCTCTGTATATACACACAGGAGGAGGAGGGGGAGCAGGGATGCTCTGAAATCAGGTCTGTAGAAAGTTTTTATTATGCTCTGTAGATGGACAGTAGAGGGGAGAGAGCGGCTGGGAAGGAGGACAACTTAGAAAATATGTGGAGATATCGAGGGGTTAGGAGGATATGTGCTGGGGGGTAGATATGTGCTGGGGGGGCTTTGGCAGAGGGAAGACATGCTAGAAGAAGTGTGGGTTGGATTTGAAATCTGACAACCCCTCCTAGCACTATCTCTCTCCCTTCCCAAAGCACCCCCAGCACATATCTAACCTCCTAAGCAGCCCCAAGCACATATCCTACCCCCTAAGCATCCCCCCCCCAGCACATATCCTACCCCCTAGCACATATCCTACCCCCTAAGCACCCCCAGCACATATCCTATGCCCTAAGCACCCCCAGCACATATCCTACCCCCCAGCACAAATCCTACCCCCTAAGCACCCCCAGCACATATCCTACCCCCTGAGCACTCCCCCAGGACATATCCTACCCCCCTAACACATATCCTACCCCCTAAGCACCCCCAGCACATATCCTACGCCTTAAGCACCCCCCAGCATATATCCTACCCCCTAAGCATCCCCAGCACATATCCTACCCCTTAAGCACCCCCAGCACATATCCTACCCCCTAAGCACCCCCCAGCACATATCCTACTCCCTAAGCACCCCCATCACATACCCTAGCCCCCCAGCACATATCCTACCCCCTAAGCACCCCCAGCACATATCCTACCCCCAGCACATATCCTACCCCCTAAGCACACCCCCGCACATATCCTACCCCCTAAGCACCCCCAGCACATATCCAACCTCCCCAGCACATATCCCACCCCTAAGCGTCAAGTGTTAATGGGAACTAAAGATTTTTAAGAAGTTAGCATCACATTCACAAAACAGCTATTCCCATGTCTTCCTATGCTGAGGAAGATACATTTAATTTTGACGATACATTGGATAATGTGACCATTCAGCCAGCCAGGCTGCAGTTTGCCTAAAATAATATGGAATGCAGCACACTGGTACATTGACCATAGTATGTGTATTGAATGATGTCCTTGGAAAGACACCTTTAACCAAGCTAGCAGTGTTCAAAAACCCACAGGTCAGAATTGTGTCCTAACTTTCAAGCACTAAGTGTTGTCTGACTGTAATAATTTATTGTTCAGTGTAGCTGTTCCTCTGGTGACATGATGATTTGCATGCTGTGTTTCAAGAGCTGCACTCATTGCCTGAAAGACAGAGAAGGCGGTGTTTTATGGTATATGTTGGCACTTTATAAATAAAAGATAATGGAATCAGCATCCATGCTACTGTGAATACATTCACTTCTGTTAATTCATTTAAAATATCTCTGGTGTATTTTAAATTAGTGGGATTTGTTTAAATAATATGTCATCTACAACATGCTAAATCCAATAAACCAACTAAAAATGCATTTAGAATCAGTTAAAGTAATTAATAAGTATCACTGATGACATTTGTTCTCTTCCTTATAAAGGTCCTGTGGGAACAGCTAAACTTTGGTAGAACCTTTTACTCTGAAACAAATATTTTTATTGCTCCTAGTTGACCCAAGTCAGCCTTCTTGAATTTTTAATTACCTTTTAATTAATCCCTTTTAATTACCTTACTCCATAGTAACAGAATGTTATTATTAAATGTAGATTGCATTGCTAGCTCTTTGGCAGATGGCATGTTTTTCTTGTGTCTTTTTGATAGTTAAGGCGTAGGAAATACAAAAAATGAAGTGATGCAATAGCTATTTTTTTGTTCTGTACATACTGCAATGCATACCATTTGTCACACACAAAAGTGTGTTCATGAAATCCCTTTGCAAAGCAGTTTGGCTGGTTTCTTGCCGAATACAAGATTATGTGACTAAAATAAACCCAGAAAAGCCCAAGTTGATGTAGCACCTTGGTGTTTAGAAGCAGCGCAGGGTTGGGACTGCAGGATTGGAGTCCAACCGAGAGTAACGTTCAGCCAGATGGGGAACCAGTTATGGTCAGGGGTAGAGGGGAAGCTTTCGCCACTAAGGGACCATCCATCTTGTTACCGGAGACCATTGTGAGTAAACTGGAGCCAGTACCAGAGCAGTCTTCTCACCAACCGGGGACGGGGAAGAAGTGGGAAAACCTCAGCAAGTGCCAAGCCAAGGACCCAGCTGGACAGCAGAGGTGACGCTTGACGAGCATCAGTGAGTGCCAAGCCAGGGACCTAGCAGGTCAGCAGGGGTGACGCTAGAAGAGTATCTGTGAGTGCCAAGCCAGGGACCCAGCAGGGAAGCGGGGGTGACGCTTGAGGAAGATACTGAGTAATGGAAGTGGAAGAGCTCAAGGGATCCAGTGGCGATTGGGTCTGAGAGTCTAATGAGTCTATGAATGGATTTGGTGTCTCAGCCAATTGGCGGGGGGGGGGGGTTCTTTAGTCCCTTGGCCTGTTGGGAGAGCCTATTTGTTTAGGTGGAGTCAGGTGATCGATGTTCTGTGCCACCTGGATGGCTGTCTGGGTGGACGTGTGTTATGCTGCCCCAGGCTGCTAGGCCGAAAGCATGAGGCCTATCCCAGGGACATCTGGCTGCTAGGTTGTTTGAGGGCCTACCCAGAAGCAGGAGAAGCAGCACAGGGTTGGGACAGGGTTGGAGTCCACCTGAAAATAACGTTCAGCCAGACAAGGAACCAGTTGTGGTCAGAGGTAGAAGGGAAGCTGTCGCCACTAAGGGACCATCCACCTTGTTACCGAAGACCATTGGGAGTAAGCTGGAACCAGTACCAGAGCAGTCTTTTCACCAACTGGGGACGGTGAAGAAGTGGCAAAACTTCAGCAAGTGCCAAGCCAGGGACCCAGCGCAACAGTAGAGGTGACACTTGAGGAGCATCGGTGAGTGCCAAGTCAGGGACCTAGAAGGTCAGCAGGAGTGATGCTTGAGGAGTATCTGTGAGTGCCAAGTCAGGGACCCAGCAGGGAAGCGGGGGTGATGCTTGAGGAAGATACTGAGTAATGGAAGTAGAAGAGCTCAAGGGATCCAATGGCTATTGGGTCTGAGAGTCTAATGAGAGACTGGAAGCCCAGTGAGTGATGATCTACAGTGATAGACTGTAGTGTGAAAGGAGAACTATTCTGTGTTACCAATATTTAAGTACAATTACCCTTAGTGACTGTTACAGGATTTGTTTTGACAGCGGTCCTACCTATACAGGAGTGCCAAGCGCAACCTACTCTCGGCCGAAGAGTGCTCCACCAATTTTGATCCGGATATCCCCTCCGTTGGGATCTCTGAACTGTTTTCAGACATTTTGTCATGGACTGGAAAGTGGAGTGACAGTGAAAAGGAGCAATTATGTGACCTGGAGGAGGATGAAATTCTTTCTGGGCCAACTGCAAGTGTTAAGATTGAACTGTCTGCTAATACAGCTTCAACTGTGTGTATTGCTAAATCCTTTGAGGAGGATAGCTGGGCAAGATGGGTTCCTAGAGTTGTGCCAACCAAACCAACCCCTGTGACTAACTATGATTGCAAACCCGATGTCAATGCGGGATACCCAGTTCAACGTGCACCTAATGCACGGGTCGTAACCGGGTATGGAGACCCTAAAACACTGCCCAGGCTGTCCAAGACACAGCGCATAATCATTAAGAAATTGGCTGAGAAGTATGGCTACCTGTATCTCTATATACCGGCCCATCTAGAGGACGAGATCCATGATAAGGAAACACAATGGATAGATGAAGCTGTGCGGAGTTTCGTTTGGATCCCTTTATGATTAGATTTCCTAAAGTTGTCATCCAAGATAGCTGAGAGATATTCTTTGGTGCTACAAACTTGGGGCTATGGTTGCAAAATCAACTCAGATAATGTTACTATTCGCCAGCCGAACAAGAAGGACATCTATCACTACATTACCACTGTAAATACAAGAGGGGAAACCCTGAAATTACCGGATCCCAGGTATTACTGGTAAATTATATTGAATTGTGTTCCTTTACTGAAACCAAATGGATTAAAAATGTGTGCTTTGTGGAGTCAGGACACTATGCTGGAAGCCACTCCATTTTCTTCGCAGAAATGTTGCTAGTGGGGACATTCCTGTTTGACTGTACAGCTGGAACTGTGTTCTGCCGCAGTTGCAGGGAGTGCCTATATGAGTCACATTGGCTAGTGTTCCTAAATTGCTAGTGTGCCTCTGCCTGAAAAGTAACATTTTGATGTGATGTTCAGAGTGTTTGTTTCTTCCACCAAGGAGGAAACCCTTTTTCCCAGTCACCGGCTGTTGTGTGGACAGGCTGATATTTCACATGCAACGGGATCTATTGATGGCCTTCGCTTTTAGGAAGTGCAGTCCTTTACACCATGGCATGGCCAATTGCTGTTTGACTGCAGCCATGCACTCTGTCCCCGGAGTTGTCCCTATGAAGAAGGGAAACTGCTGGAAAATGTTGTTCCACCCTGAGTAAAGGATTGATGGACTTTGGGGCTCCAAAGACACTGGGGTGTTTAGTCAGTTAGGTAGAATAAGCGGTGGCAAAGAGGGCAAGTTCTCACTTTGAAATTTGATAATGGACTGGAAAGTACACAAGGACTGTTTTCTGAATATGCTGGCCACCAGGTGGTGTGAGAGTGCTAGCCTGAGTGCGCCCTTGTTCACATTATACAACTATTTTATAGGAATTGCTATTAAGTTTCTTTTAGGTCTGTTATGGAAAAGGGGTGTCACCCTCGGATGGGGGTGGGGTCCAGTTTCATCTGTACTCATGTTTAGATATATCATAGGGTGTATTTACACTGCTTTGCTGCTCTTGGATGAGGGTAATTAATATTTACTCAACACTCACTTGTGTATATATTGCACTGTGTTATTGTAGGGATAGGATGTATTTCTATGTTGTCCATTTCCCTCTTTCAAGTGTTCCTGCACCTATCACGTCTTCCTTGGCTAAGGAGAGACAGTGACTTCAGCTTTTATAACCAAGCAAATATTTTCTATATTTTTCCAGGTGTACATAATAGATAGATAGTTAGGATATAAGGCTACTGTTTTATATTTTCCCCTTTTATATTGTTCAGGTGGTACGCCACATGTAAAATTGTACATATTATCTGCTATTTATATGCCCTTGTATGAAATGCCACTTGCCTATGTATATAGACTGTTGTCTACTCTATGTGGTACGCCACAACGTTTTTTTTTTACTTCCCTTCTTGTTCCCCCACCCATCCCAGTTTTGCCAAGACATCTACTCTCAGGCTTGAGAGTTAAATTATTTTCTTGCAACTCCGAGACATCATTTCCTAGGCAGGGGTAGGATGTAGCACCCTTGTGTTTAGGCAGGGTTGCTATGTAAATTTAGTTTGCTAGGCAGTAGTTGCCCTGGTTAATTGTTAGTAGATCCACTGATTCCCCTCTAGTTCTGGACTTGCTGCTCCTTCTCTTTTCTGTCACTAGGTGGCTTATCCTGGTGACATTAGATAGACAAGGACAAGGTCAGGTTATGAATGGATTGGGTGTCTCAGCCAATTGGCAGAGGGGGGGGTTTCTTTAGTCCCTTGGACTGTTGGGAGAGCCTATTTGTTTAGGTGGAGTCAGGTGATCGATGTTCTGTGCCACCTGGATGGCTGTCTGGGTGGACGTGTGTTGTAAGCTGGAACCAGTACCAGAGCAGTCTTTTCACCAACTGGGGACGGTGAAGAAGTGGCAAAACTTCAGCAAGTGCCAAGCCAGGGACCCAGCGCAACAGCAGAGGTGACACTTGAGGAGCATCGGTGAGTGCCAAGTCAGGGACCTAGAGGGTCAGCAGGAGTGATGCTTGAGGAGTATCTGTGAGTGCCAAGTCAGGGACCCAGCAGGGAAGCGGGGGTGATGCTTGAGGTAGATACTGAATAATGGAAGTGGAAGAGCTCAAGGGATCCAATGGCTATTGGGTCTGAGAGTCTAATGAGAGACTGGGAGCTCAGTTAGTGAAGATCTACAGCGAGAGACTGTAGTGTGCAAGGAGAACTATTCTGTGTTTCCAATAGTTAAGTACAATTACCATTAGTGACTGTTACAAGATTTGTTGCCATAGAAGACAGCGGTCCTACCTATACAGGATAGGTGTCTGGCTGGAAGCCTTCCACTGTATAGCTGTCTATCTATAGAGGTCTCAAAGTCTGCCAATTATCATTGCATCTACTTAAGGGTGTCCTAGCCCTAACCCTCTCTCCCATAGTTCTTCTTCAAGAGACAATAAATCTTTTTGCATTCAAAAAGTGTGTGGCGCCCATCACTTCAGCTTGTATTACACCCACCATCCCATGTAACCCACTCTACCAAGAAGGATATCAGTTCTCCCTGAATCTGGAGGTCACCATTAGGCCTCTAGAGGTCCGGGACCTCGCTACATTAGTATAAGAGCATACCTTCTTTTCATAAAAGAGGCACTGTCACTTTGCCCATTTGCAAGCTTTATTGACAAATCAATGCTTCCTCATCATCTTTCTGATGCAGGAGTCCACCCTCAGTAAGCTCATGTGTTGGATGGTGTTGGTAGTTATGTATTCGTTCAAAACCCATTAAATATATTTTTAAATGCAGCTAATTTACGAATTTAAGTACCTGAAACTGTCTTGTTTTGAGCCTTTTCCTAGTACCTATATAACAGCACTTAGACTGGTAGAGGCAAAACCAGTACACTGAGATAGCCAGAATTTTCTGTATTGTACATGTGCATGCTGTAGTTTGCACGGGCTGACAGGAGGTCGAGAGCAGAGTGAACATAGCATGCTGCTGCTCGTTTCACTGTCCAATCTGCAGGCTTAGTTTGGTAATGGATGAAGCTATGTTGTTGCTTCCACGAAGGTTAAAACAGATCTCCAGCCCCCCCAACCCCTTGTTTTTTTTCAAACCCTTGCCTACCTTGATGCTGGTTCAAAACATTTTGGATACTCACCTGCCCAGTGGATCTGCTATTGGTGTAAAGGAGCAGTGGAGAGGAGGGACCTTGATTATGAGGGTGAAGATACGCTTTAAGGGCCTTTCTGTGCTGCTTACCTGAAAGTCAGCCTTAATTAACCATGATACCAATTGAAATCTACATTAAACTGAAGTATGAAGAGATGACAGACACCGCCCACTTCTAGCTCAACAGGTGGAGAGAGCTTCCAAAGCATCAGAGGGTTCTCATTGTTAAAAGGTATCAGTCAGGAGAAGGGTACAAAAGAATTTCCAAGGCATTAGATATACCATGGAACACAGTGAAGACAGTCATCATCAAGTGGAGAAAATATGGCACAACAGTGACATTACCAAGAACTGGACGTCCCTCCAAAATTGATGAAAAGACATCAGGGGGGCCGACCAAGAGGCCTACAGCAACATTAAAGGAGCTGCAGCAATATCTGGTAGGTACTGGCTGTGTGGTACATGTGACAACAATCTCCTGTACTCTTCATACGTCTGGGCTATAGGGTAGAGTGGCAAGACAGAAGCCTTTTCTTACGAAGAAAAACATTCAAGCTGGCTAAATTTTGCAAAAACACATCTGAAGTCTCACAAAAGCATGTGGGAAAATGTGTTATGGTCTGATAAAACCAAGGTTAAACTTTTTGGCCATAATTCCAAAAGATAAGTTTGACGCAAAAACAACATTGCACATCACCAAAAGAACACCATACCCACAGTGAAGCATGGTGGTGGCAGCATCATGCTTTGGGGCTGTTTTTCTTCAGCTGGAACAGGGGCCTTAGTCAAGGTAGAGGGCATTATGCACAGTTCCAAATACCAGTCAATATTGGCACAAAACCTTCAGGCTTCTGCTAGAAAGCTGAACATGAAGAGGAACTTCATCTTTTAGCATGACAATGACCCAAAGCATACAGTGGGGATGGAAAGTATTTAGGCCCCCTTAAATGTTTCCACTCTTTGTTATATTGCAGCCATTTGCTAAATCATTTAAGTTCATTTTTTTCCTCATTAATGTACACACAGCACCCCATATTGACAGAAAAACACAGAATTGTTGACATTTTTGCAGATGTATTAAAAAAGAAAAACTGAAATATCACATGGTCCTAAGTATTCAGACCCTTTGCTGTGACACTCATATTTTTTAACTCAGGTGCTGCCCATTTCTTCTGATCATCCTTGAGATGGTTCTACACCTTCATTTGAGTCCAGCTGTGTTTGATTATACTGATTGGACTTGATTAGGAAAGCCACACACCTGTCTATATAAGACCTTACAGCTCACAGTGCATGTCAGAGCAAATGAGAATCATGAGGTTAAAGGAACTGCCTGAAGAGCTCAGAGACAGAATTGTGGCAAGGCACTGATCTGGCCAAGGTTACAAAAAAATTCTGCTGCACTTAAGGTTCCTAAGAACACAGTGGCCTCCATAATCCTTAAATGGAAGACGTTTGGGATGACCAGAACCCTTCCTAGAGCTGGCCGTCTGGCCAAACTGAGCTATCAGGGGAGAAGAGCCTTGGTGAGAGAGGTAAAGAACAACCCAAAGATCACTGTGGCTGAGCACCAGAGATGCAGTCGGGAGATGGGAGAAAGTTGTAGAAAGTCAACCATCACTGCAGCCCTCCACCAGTCGAGGCTTTATGGCAGAGTGGCCCAACGGAAGCCTCTCCTCAGTGCAAGACACATGAAAGCTCACATGGAGTTTGCTTAAAAACACCTGAAGGACTCCAAGATGGTGAGAAATAAGATTCTCTGGTCTGGCCTTAATTCTAAGCAGTATGTGTGGAGAAAACCAGGCACTGCTCATCGCCTGTCCAATACAGTCCCAACAGTGAAGCATGGTGGTGGCAGCATCATGCTGTGGGGGTGTTTTTCAGCTGAAGGGACAGGACGACTGGTTGCAATCACGGGAAAAATGAATGCGGCCAAGTACAGGGATACCCTGGATGAAAACCTTCTCCAGAGTTCTCAGGACCTCAGACTGGGCCGAAAAGAAAGAATCTGACAGGAAGTAGATTTAGAAAGGTGTGCCACACCCCATATATCTATATCATGGCTGCATTAGATCAAAATTGTGCTTCTACTAAATACTGAGCAAAGGGTCTGAATACTTAGGACCACGTGATATTTCAGTTTTTCTTTTTGTAATAAATCTGCAAAAATGTCAACAATTTTGTGTTTTTCTGTCAGTATGGGGTGCTGTGTGTACATTAATGAGGAAAAAAATGAAATTAAATGATTTTAGCAAATGGCTGTAATATAACAAAGAGTGGAAACATTTAAGGGGGTCTGAATACTTTCCGTCCCCACTGTATGCAATCTTCTTAATGGTACAGGGTGCTACCTGTGTCTACAGTTTTTCCCAGTATGCTCTCCCTGGAGATATCTCCAGGACATGTTCCCTATATATTAAGTAGTGATTAAAGATTCATACCCTGAATGGTCTATGGTTATTTGTGGGTTTAATGTTGATAAATGTAAATGTATGCGCTTGGGGGCTAAAAACATGCATGCATCATACATACTAGGAAGAGAACAGCTAGGGGAGGCACTGGAAGAGAAGGATCTGGGTGTTCTGGTAGATCATAGATTCAATATAAGCATGCAATGCCAAGCTGCAGTTTTTAAAGCAAGCAAAATTATTTCCTGTATTAAAAGCAGTAAAGACTCCAAAGATAGAGAGAAAGAGAGAGAGAGACATAATTTTGCCCAAGTACACAGCATTAGTAAGTCGCCATCTGGAATATGAGGGGGAAAGTGTGGGATGTCGGCGCCATAATACAAAAAAAACTATTTATAGAGTATATACCAATGCTGCACCACAAATTAGTGGAAACTAATAACAATGCATATATATATATATATATATATATATATATATATATATATATAGGGCGCAAAGGAAACAATACAAAAATCAAATATCAAATTAATAACATACAATGTGTATCTGATTAATAAAGTGCACAATAAAATAAACCATCAAAAATGTCCATAATAATCATATGTGAACAAATCTTCTTGTGAAAAATAAAGTGCACACGTGCTTCAATAAACTTGCTTAAAGTGCTTAGCAGTTTATTGAAGCACGTGCGCCATTTGGAATATGCAGTTCTGTTTTGGGTATTGGTTCATAAAAAGGATATTGGAGAACTGGAGAAAATGTAGCGAAGAACAACCGAACTGATAAGAGGCATGGAGGAGCTCAGCTGTAAGGAAATATTAGCTGAACTGATTTTATTATAGAGGCGATTAAAGGGGATATGATCAACATGTATTTGTGTATTATTTATGTTCTTTATTGGTTGAACTAGATAGATTTGGGTCTTTTTTTCAACCTATGTAATTTTGCATATTTTCGAAATGCCCTATCCTGGACAATTTCTGGTATGTGGTGAGGGAAATTAGATACAAACTCACACACAAATAACTGGGAAAAATTCTGTCTGCATTCCTACACCACTTCAACCAATTGAACAAAAAATTATATACATTCATTGCCCTTAAGAACCCACCTCCAGCACACATGTTGGTTATTCCCCAGTCAGATTGCACCTCCAGCACACAGATTAGTAATTCCCCAGTCAGATCCCACCTCCAGAACACAGACTGGTCTTTCCCCAGTCAAATCCCACCTTCAGTACATATATTGGTCTTTCCTGAGTGGATGACCACAAACAGCACACACACACTCCAATTTCACCTTTAGAAACACCTCACTGTGCAGTACCTACATTTCCATTATGCAAATCACATATCAAGATTCAGCACTTAAAGTGAAGCTTTTTTTCAAAAGTAATCCTTGCTTCCCTCCTTCTGTGCAAAAGGAAAGGTTCTGTACCACAGGTTCTAGGAAAGAAAATCGCATGATTCCACAATCAACACAGTCATTGTTGATAGGGGAAAGCCTCCCGCAGAGCTACAATCAGCCTTCTCATACATGGTTTGAATCTCAGTCAGTCCCTACTGAACCGGCCGAGATTCAAACTGTCTATAGCTGGCTCAATTTGGATTACTTTTCTCCTCTGGACCTGTGTGTGAACCACAGCTCCCATGATTAGGATTTCCAATTAGCCAATTGTGTGTGCGAACCACAATCAAAATTTAAAGCAGTTAAGCTGGCCATAAATTGATTGTTTTTTTTTTATATTACAGCCAGCTGATCAAGAAAAAGCTGAACTGATTTCCGCATCCACACGCTTGTGGTGGATGAAGGAATCCTTCCCACTGCACCTATTGTATTCTGACAGCAGGACTCCTGTGGTCAGAATACACTGATCAGCACTGCAACCAATTGGTTGCAAGTGCTGATCAAATGAAAATATACCAACAGTCCAATTTTTAGAGGAGTCACTCATTAGAATGACTCCTCTTGAATGGGAATTGCCATAGATGGATCACAATTTGATGCACGTGTGAACTAGACAACTATTGTAGCATATGGACCATATATTTTAACTGTAGATGTTACAAATTTATTTATTTTGGAGGTGTAACATAACATTACAAGAATGTTACAAAATATAAGCTAGTAGTTACAACATTAAGCAGGGAAGACCTCCTAAGGTTAATAGACTTTGTTTTAGCTCTAAACAAGAACAAATAAAATTAAAGCAGAATAACAAATCCTAAATCTTCTTAAACCTTTGTACTGAGGCACATCACACGTGGATTCAGCCTTTTGGTTGGTTTTGGTTAGAAAACAAATGTTATAACTGGTCAGCTTTTTTTGAAACAGATGTCCCTTCACCGACTGCCTATATATTATGAGAGTATCCTATATATTTCTCCAAATGCTTTTGCTTCCAGCACCGAAGTGTGAAATTCTGCCTAACATGGCAATTATGGAATTATATATGAAAAATTAGATAAAAGTAATTTTTCTTGATGCCCATAGCAACTAATCAGCACCCAAGTGCTACTTCCACAAGTCAAGTCTGACAGTGTCAATTGGTATCTATAGAAGCCTTTGAGACAAGTTCCTTTCCGAGTACTGAGCCCCCAGAGACAGCTTTACAATCATTCAGGCTGCTATATCAATAGTTATACTCATGAAAAGATCAGTGATAAGGCACTGAAATTTTTTCCAGCGTATTTTAGTCACATACACATGTTCCTGTTTTGATGATTGCGACACTGGGCATAAATTGATGCTTTTTCCCCAGGCCTTGGTCAAAAGGTCCTTATCTTCACCTAGTTCCCACTAGGAAAACACACTAATGCCCTGTACACACCGTCAGACATTGATCGGACATTCCGACAACAAAATCCATCGGATTTTGGGCCAAACTTGTCTTGCATACACACAGTCGCACAAAGTTGTTGGAAAATCCGATCGTTCTGAACGCGGTGACGTAAAGCACGTACGTCGGGACCATAAATGGGGCAGTAGCCAATAACTTTCCTCTCTTAATTTATTCTGAGCATGCGTGGCACTTTGTGCGTTGGATTTGTGTACACACGATTGGAATTTAAACGATCGGATTTTGTTGTCGGAAAATTTTATATCCTGCTCTCAAACTTTGTGTGTCGGAAATTCTGACGGAAAAAGTCCAATGGAGCCCACACATGATTGGAATTTCCAACAACAGGCTCCAATCGCACTTTTTCCATCGGAAAATCCGACCGTGTGTACAGGGCATAAGGCAGCAATAGTAGCATAAGGGAGAGTTGTAGAACCAGATGACAAACATGAAGACACATGCTGCTTGCATGTCAGTTTGCATTGCTGATATCATATTGCCATTACAGATATTCTAATATGTATTACTATTGGCAGAATATTAGGTTGGTAACTTGGTGATATCACTTCCAGAATAAGTCAAGCATATTCCAGCAAATAATTTACTATAAATGACACAACTGGCATTTTACTTGACATTTCTGTTTCAATGTGCACGCCTGATGACTGAGTGAACAGTGGGGAGAGGAGTAACCCCATCCCCTTAAGTCTTAGGCAGATGCATTACTAGGTAACAATGGTAACAATCACATGTCGTGCTAACCCCAACACAAATTGAAAAACCTTATAAATGGTATTATAGTGATAAACAGTTCATAAGTCCAATGTAAAAAAAATGTTCAAATTGAAAGGAAAAAAGTGGAAGGTGATACAAGAAATAAACAATACCCCCCTGGTGATTGGCTGAAAAAAGTGCTTTGAAAGAAGATGGCACAAACTCCTCCACCAAAAAGCATTCAAAGATGCTTACCAGATAGCCATGATCTCCTTATGATGGGAAGGTCAAACAGTACATCTGCCCCAAGGGCTATGTCAATCTTTAAGCCTGTATGCTCTGGGTGTTGGGATGGTGTCACTTGTCATATAAAGTACCTCAGGACACTCTCAATCCCAGGATCATATGCATACATATCAAAAGAAAAAGTGCCATATAGTGTGTACCAAGAAAACCAATTTTAATAGTAAAAGAAAGGCTCTTACATTTAAAATTAAAAGGATAAGCATTCAATATATCAGTCCCGGCCAGTAAGCAAACTGGCTGTGCGTGAACATCCAGTAGCGCAATAACGTCACAGCAAGCTCCGCCCTGATGCATCTAAGAATCTGTGGGCTATGGTAACTACTGTCAGTACAGTAGTTGGGATCTCTTTCTTGATGACATCACTGCTCTGTGCATTGTTAGATTTTTGAAAAATATTGCTGGATGTTGAATAGTCAAAGGCACCACATCCCTATATTGAAGTACATAGTTAGGAGAAATATAATGGGATTTTTAGGGTCATCACTATGTAAATATTATGAACAAATTGGCAAACCTATATACATATGCATATATGCACATACACATAATGTAACCAATCAGTTTAACTTACCAGAAAATCCAGAGTCTATAACTCAATGTTCTAACATATTCATTCCAAAAAGGGGAAACTCCTGGTTGTCTCATGTTGAAAAAATGAAACTTCCAGAATGAGATGCACAAACTGGTAATAATCCTATATTGACAATAAATGAGAGAAAGAACAGTTCAGCAGTATACAATCCACTCCACCCTCAATGAGAAAGAGGGAGGATTGAAACAATACCAAACCTTTTCTTTACCTTCACAAGATGGTACCACACATATCTCTTCCCTCCAGTATCAGGCCTCTGCAAAAATGGCAGGCTAAGGGGCCTTTTTATGCCCCCTCCACTTCCTCTGGCATCCAATGGCGCTGAGGGAAGCGTGGACACCGAGAATATCCACTGCGCATGCGCAAGCCGCGCCAGAAGTGACCTCATGTCTAGGCGCAATGAAAACAGAGGCACCATGTTAGAAAATCTGCCCAGAGCAGGGAGTGGCTTCAGGCTGCACACCCCTTAGCCACTCAAACCTGCCCAAGCCCCTACGGAAATTAGGGCAAAGGGCAGAATGCTGCTATGGGGGCATGCTGAGCAAGTGGCTAATGACGCTAGCGCCAAATCACTCACAAAGGAAACCATATAAGGGGAATGATGGTGATGCCTTGGGGATCCATATGGTCACCTATCACCAAACAATGAACCTCTTAACTGCTTGCCGCCCGCCGGCCGTCATATGATGGCCAGGCGGCGCGGATCTCATTCTGGGAGGACGTCATATGACGTCCCGCCACTTAAACAGGGAATACGCGCAATCGTGTGCTTGCATCCCTGTTCCTTTGGTGGCGGCGTGTAACAAAGTAACTACTCACTACTGAGGGGGGTGAACAGCCATTGGGCATGGCTGTTTACCACGTGATCGGCCGTGATGAAGTCACATCCGATCACAGGTGGTACCGCCCCACATTGCGCGGCACATGCTACGAGATCTCGAGTGTGCTGCGCGTGCACGTTGGTGGCGGCGTTTTCCTGGGAACACCGCTCGTCACAGACGCTGGTAAACAGCCATTGGCCGGCGGCTGTTTACCACGTGATCGGCTGTGATCGTTTCAAAGCCGATCACTAAATGTCAACATACTGCGGTAACAAGATGTTTATTTTGTGGGTAATTCCATTGTCCTAATGCTCAAGGACCTTCAAAAGTGTGATAGGTAGGAATGAAATGAGATGTGTAATTTATGCTCCTAGAACGCCTGAAGGTACTACTTCAATGTTGGGCCTCTGTATGTGGCCAGGCTGTGTAAAAGTCTCACACATGTGGTATCGCCATACTCGGGAAGAGTAGCAGAATGTATTTTGGGGTGTAATTTTTGCTATATACATACTATATGTTATAAATTGACAACTTTGTGTAAAAAAAATGCGTTTTCATTTTTTTCCAGATTTTCCAAAAACTTCTGGAAAAAAATGAACCATTCAAAAGACTCATTATTCCTCATAGATTATACGTTGGGGTGTTTGCTTTCCAAAATGGGGTCATTTGTGGGCAATTCCATTGTCTTGGTGCTTGTAGAAGGCCTGAAGGTGCTACTTTAATGTTGGTCCTTTTTATGTGGCCAGGCTGTGTAAAAGTCTCACACATGTGGTATCGCCATACTCGGGAAGAGTAGCAGAATGTATTTTGGGGAGTAATTTGTTGTATGCATATGCTGTGTGTAAGAAATAACCTGGTAATATGACAATTTTGTAAAGAAAAAAAAAATCTTCATTTTGCAAAGAATTGTGGGGAAAAATTACAACTTAAAAAAACTCACCATGCTACTTACTTAATACTTTGGAATGTCTACTTTCTAAAAAGGGGTCATTTGGGGGGTATTTGTACTTCCCTGACTTGTTAGTGTCTCAAGAAATGACATTCACCTGATGTACTGAAGGCCTGATCAGATGTGATCATTTTTCAGTGATTGGCACCATAGTTTGTAGACTCTATAACTTTCACAAAGACCAAATAATATACACTAATTTGGGTTATTTTTACCAAAGATATATATAGCAGTATAAATTTTGGCCAAAATTTATGAAGAAAAATGACTGATTAGCAAAATTTTATGACAGAAACAAAGAAAAAAGGCATTTTTTCACAAAATGTATGGTCTTTTTCTATTTATAGCACAAAAAATAAAAAACCTACTAGTGATTAAATACTACCAAAAGAAAGCTCTATTTGTGTGAAAAAAAGGACGCAAATTTCATATGGGTAAAGTGTTGCATGACTGAGTAATTGTCATTCAAACTGTGAGAGCGCTGAAAGCTGAAAATTGGTCTGGGCAGGAAGGGGGTGTAAGTGCACTGTATTGAGCTGGTTAACTACTTCTCACCCGGCCAATGTACATAAACAGCCGGGTGGGCGCTCTCTCCTTCTGAGTGGACATTCAGGAACATCCCTCAGAAGGAGGGGGGTCGCACGGTCCCGGTGTGCTCATGTCACCCGGACACGGTGCATCTCCGATCGGCAGGAGGCCTCTGTGATTGGCCCTCCTGATCACATGTCCAATCACAGCTGTCATGTCATGTAAACACAGAGCTGGATGCTAGGCAATCAGCTCTCGTCTCCTCACACAGAAGTTGTCGGTGAGGAGAGGAGAGGGGATCGCTGCAGCCGGCTGGTGATCAATGAGTATGAGCTGTTTTTTTACAGCTTTTTACTCACTGATCACCAACCTAGTGTCACCACACAATGTAAAACACACATGTCCCCACGCAATGTCCCCAAAACACATGCCCCCAAAACACATATCCCCAAAACACATGTCCCCAAATAATAAAAACACCTGTCCCCCACATATGTCCCACTAAAATCACATGTCCCAATGATTATCTGCACACATATGTCCGTGATCACCTGCGCACATGTGTACATGATCATTTGCGTACATCTGTCCGTGAGCACACGAACCCATTATTATACACTTAGAACAAAAAGAACTGTGCATGGGATGCACATGGGGGTCGCCCCTTAGGACTTTAATGGCAAATGGTGTGTTCAAGTATAGAGAGTAGATTATATAAAATGCACAAAAGTGCCAATTTTATTAGGTTGTAGAAAAAATAGAAAAATACAAATACGGATACAATTATACAATATACGTATTCATTAAAATATACACATCATTTATCAACCCAGTGCTTACAACCCACAGCCTATGTCGTTAAAGGTCAGACGGATGGATTTACAGCACATATCTCGACATGTTTTGGAAATTGGTATGTATTATTCCTTCATCAAGGGATTTACAGTTGGGTGATCAAATCTTTATCTGTAATGTGAATTTCAACATGGTAAAATAGCAACATAATATATGGAGCTACTGTGGAGTATTGGTCATACCAAAAATATTATAGAGTATTTAGGCTAGTTATACTTACATAAAAGGTTCATAGAGAATCAAACATGACAAAACAAAACAGGAACCAGAAGTTAGAACAGGCTGGCTGGGAGGTCCACAAGGATATGAGATGGGCAATTCTAGGTACAGGACCGGATGTCGCAACACATTCACAAGAGGCGCCTGATTGAAGTCTACATAATCAAATAGTAGAGGAAAAAAGGAATATATAAGTTAATCCCGAAAGGAAGCTGGGGAAAATTTGCCAGGCTGAAATATAGGGACATAGGGATGTTCAATCCCATTGAATTAGTAACAATAGTAATCTAATTACCTTTTAGCTTCACATGTTCACAAGAGACGCAATATTTCAGCCTGGCAAATTTTCCCCAGCTGCATTTGGGATTAACTTATATATTTCCAAAACATGTCGGGATATGTGCTGTAAATCCATCCGTCTGACCTTTAACGACATAGGCTGCGGGTTGTAAGCACTGGGTTGATATATCTATCTTGTATAACTCGATGTGTGTATTTTAATGAATACGTATATTGTATAATTGTATCCATATTTGTATTTTTCTATTTTTTCTACAAACTAATAAAATTGGCACTTTTGTGCATTTTATATAATCTACTCTCTATACTTGAACACACCATTTGCCATTAAAGTCCTAAGGGGCGACCCCTGAGTGCATCCCATGCACAGTTTTTTTTGTTCTAAATTTAATTAAGGATGTTGGCAGTATCTTATACATATTCATTTCTTACTGTACTTCTTATCTATTATACACTTAACGGAATTTTTTTTAACAAAAACATGTAGCAGAATACATTTTGGCATAAATTTATGACAAAATTCGATTTTATTGGATTTCTTTTAAAACAGAAAGAAGAAAATATTGTTTTTTTATTTCCGTTCTTTTTTCGCTAATATCACAAAAAATAAAAAAACGGAGTCATGAATAAATAACACCAAAAGAAAGCTCTATTTGTGCGAACAAAATGATAAAAATGTAATTTGGGTATAGCGTAGCATGACCGCACAATTGTCATTGAAAGTGCGAGAGCGCTGAAAGCTGAAAATTGGTCTTGGAAGGAAGGGGGCGAAAGTGCCCAGTGTTGATGTGGTTAAAGAACCAAAAAAGGCCATCTAGTGGCCAAGCATGGGAAATACAACTCCAGCATGTAAGATACAATTTGTTAATAACATACAGTCAGGTCCATAAATATTGGGACATCGACACAATTCTAATCTTTTTGACTCTATATACCACCACAATGGATTTGAAATTAAATGAACAAGATGTGCTTTAACTGCAGACTTTCAGCTAAGGGTATTTACATCCAAATCAGGTGAACGGTGTAGGAATTACAACAGTTTGTATATATGCCTCCCACTTTTTAAGGGACCAAAAATAATGGGACAGATTAACAATCATCCATCAAACTTTCACTTTTTAATACTTGGTTGCAAATCCTTTGCAGTCAATTACAGCCTGAAGTCTGGAACGCATAGACATCACCAGACGCTGGGTTTCATCCCTGGTGATGCTCTACCAGGCCTCTACTGCAACTGTCTTCAGTTCCTGCTTGTTCTTGGGGCATTTTCCCTTCAGTTTTGTCTTCAGCAAGTGAAATGCATGCTCAATCGGATTCAGGTCAGGTGATTGATTTGGCCATTGCATAACATTCCACTTCTTTCCCTTAAAAAACTCTTTGGTTGCTTTGTATGCTTTGGGTCATTGTCCATCTGCACTGTGAAGCGCTGTCCAATGAGTTCTCAAGCATTTTGCTGAATATGAGCAGATAATATTGCCCGAAACACTTCAGAATTCATCCTGCTGCTTTTGTCAGCAGTCACATCATCAATAAATACAAGAGAACCAGTTCCATTGGCAGCCATACATGTCCATGCCATGACACTACCACCACCATGCTTCACTGATGAGGTGGTATGCTTTGGATCATGAGCAGTTCCTTTCCTTCTCCATGCTCTTCTCTTCCCATCACTTGTACAAGTTGATCTTGGTCTCATCTGTCCATAGGATGTTGTTCCAGAACTGTGAAGGCTTTTTTAGATGTTGTTTGGCAAACTCTAATCTGGCCTTCCTGTTTTTGAGGCTCACCAATTGTTTACATCTTGTGGCGAACCCTCTGTATTCACTCTGGTGAAGTCTTCTCTTGATTGTTGACTTTGACACACATACACCTACCTCCTGGAGAGTGTTCTTGATCTGGCCAACTGTTGTGAAGGGTGTTTTCTTCACCACGGCAAGAATTCTTCGGTCATCCACCAAAGTTGTTTTCCGTGGTCTTCCGGGTCTTTTGGTGTTGCTGAGCTCACGGTGCATTCTTTCTTTTTAAGGATGTTCCAAACAGTTGATTTGGCCACACCTAATGTTTTTGCTATCTCTCTGATGGGTTTGTTTTGTTTTTTCAGCCTAATGATGGCTTGCTTCACTGATAGTGACAGCTCTTTGGATCTCATATTGAGAGTTGACAGCAACAGATTCCAAATGCAAATAGCACACTTGAAATGAACTCTGGACCTTTTATCTGCTCCTTGTAAATGGGATAATGAGGGAATAACACACACCTGGCCATGGAACAGATGAGCAGCCAATTGCCCCATTACTTTTGGTCCCCTAAAAAGTGGGAGGCACATATACAAACTGTTGTAATTCCTACACCGTTCACCTGATTTGGATGTAAATACCCTCAAATTAAAGCTGTAAGTCTGCAGTTAAAGCACATTATTATTATTATTTGTTTAATTTCAAATCCATTGTGGTGGTGTATAGAGCAAAAAGATTAGAATTGTGTCGATGTCCCAATATTTATGGACATGACTGTATGTGCCAAATATCTAAGAAACATTTTCCTATACAGAAAATGAATATATTAAGGCAGGGATATCTGAGAGGCTACGCAATTCCATGCATAAATGAATAACAAAAAACTATTATACAAAAATATATACAAAGTATCATCTTGTAATACCAAATTAGGAAAAACTATCATAAATATGCACAGTCTTAAAATTCTCCTTCACAGGCAAAAGAGAAATTAAATGGCTTATAGGAAGGGTAATGGACTCGTTCAGTCCAGGATGTTTCATAGCTGATACGGTGTGGATTCGTTTGGTCTCACGCTGCAGAACAAGTTTATCAACATCACCCCTTATCTCATGTACAGGTATATGTTCAAGGGCAAAAAATGTTATTTTAGATAAATTAAAACTATGCTAAAGCCCCATATGTCGGCTGATTGGAGTTTCCATTTTCTTTTTTGAGACCAAAGACACATGGTCTCTGACCCTATGAAAAAAAGGTCTTTTAGAAGGCCTTGCTCTCGCATTCCATGTAATAAACTATTCTGATAGATTGACAATCAGCATAGAACTTGGGCTTATATATTTCTCCATTGGGAAGCTTTATCTGACCAACATTCATCATGTACCTGCAAAAATTGCATTTTCCACACGACCCAGTACCCGTACGTTTTCGAGCATGCTGTGGGAAACTTGTAGTTAAATGACTATGGACAAGTTGATCCCTAAGAGTCCACACCTTATCAGCTATGAAACATCCTGGTCTGTATGAGTCCATTACCTACAAACCCTTCCTATAAGCCATTTAATTTCTCTTTTGCCTGTGAAGGAGAATTTTAAGACTGTGCATATTTAGGATAATTTTTCCTAATTTGATATTAAAAGATGATGCTGTGTTTGTATATATTTTTGTATAATAGTTTTTTGTTACTCATTTATGCATGAAATTGCAAGGCCTCTCAGATATCCCTGCCTTAATATATCCATTTTCTGTGTGGGAAAATGTTCCTTAGATATCTGGATCATATGTTAACAAATTGTATTTTACATGCAGGGGTTGTATTTCCCATGCTTGGCCACTAGATGGCCTTTTTTGGTTCTTTAAGAGGTTCATTGTTTGGTGATAGGTGACCACATGGATGCCCAGGGTGTCACCGTCATTCCCCTTATAAGGTTTCCTTTGTGGGCGATTTGGCGCTGGTGCCATTGGCCACTTGCTCAGCGTGCCCCATAGCAGGATTCTGCCCTTTGCCCTAATTTCCGTAGGGGCTTGGGCGGGTTTGAGTGGTAAGGACTGTGCAGCCTGAAGCCACTCCCTGCACTGGGCAGATTTTCTAACATTGCGCCTCTGCTTTTCTCACGTCTAGACGTGACGTCACTTCCGGCGCGGCTTGCGCATGCGCAATGGATGTTCTAGGCATCCGCGCTTCCCTCTGCTCCCTTGCACACCGGAGGAAGTGGAGGGGGCATAAAAAGGCCCCTTAGCCTGCCATTTTTGCAGCGGCCTGATACTGGAGGGAAGAGATATGTGTGGTACCAACTTGTGAAGGTAAAGAAAAAGTTTGGTATTGTTTCAATCCTTCCTCTTTCTGATTAAGGGTGGAGTGGATTGTATACTGCTGAACTGTTCTTTCTCTCATTTGTTGTTAATATAGGATTATTACCAGTTTGTGAATCTCATTCTGGAAGTTTCATTTTTTCAACACAAGACAACCGAGAGTTTCCCCTTTTTGGAATGAATATGTTAGAATATTGTGTTATAGACTCTGGATTTTCTGGTAGGTTCAACTTATAGGTTGTATTATGTGTATGTGCATATATGCATATGTATATATGTTTGCCAATTTGTTTCTTGTATTTACATAATGATGGCCTTTCAAATAATATCTTCCCATAGCCATAGGCCCATTGCCATTGGAGTCCCTATGTCCCCCTCTGTGGTGCACCAGATATCTCCAGATTATCATTGTCCTCTAGACAACTGAGCCGTAAACCTTTATTGATAGGATATCTATTATATCAGGTAGGTATATGCTGAAATTGGCCTTCTGGTTCCATGCTCTATGAAAGTTTTTCATGCGTTTATTATCTGTATTAAGATATTATATAATATACATCAATTGTGTATGTCTCTAATATATTGTTTTCAATTCATAGTGACCATACAAGCAGTACTGAAGAAGCCATTGTATGGCGAAACATGTAGAGCAAGAAAATACTGCTGTTTCATCTACAATATGGTTACTGTATGGTGATATCCTGATGTTTTTATGTATAAATAAATTTGATATTTTTATATATTGATCTATTTCTGATCTATTCTTGGCACCCTAAAAATCCCATTATGTTCCTCTTATTTATGCTCTGTGCATTGTTAGTGACATCACTAGGGCAGGGGGAAGGAAGCAAGTCTCAGTCAAGTCCCACTAAGGCAGTGGTTCTCAAATCCTGTCCTCAGGACTCACTAACAGGCCAGGTTTGCAAGATAACTGAAATACATCACAGGTGATATCATTTGATGCTCAGAGATTGCAGCAGATGTGCATGGCAGACAACCAGCTTCTAACCTCAGCTTGTTCAATAAGGCTTTGACAATAAAGCCAGGAAGCTGATTGGTTTCTATGCAGAGCTGCACCAGATTTTGCATGCTCTAGTTTTAGTAAATCCCCCCCCCCCCTTTCTGTCATCACTTTTCAGGCTGCTCACATAAATAAAGTATTTGCAATTAACACTTAGCAATTCATTATGCCTTTTGTCAGTAATAGTGATGCAGTTGTCTTCACCCACTGACACTCCTGGGTAATCCACGCTGCTCCCTCTCATCCTCTCCTGGCCCACCAGGGTGTCTGGCTGCTGCCCGCAAAGCCTCCAGTGCTCTGTGAGTGACAGCAGGGAGCAGGCTAAGTTTACTCTGCCTGTGCCGAATTGGAACTCACTCTTGACACTGATGATATGCAGGCACTCTACCACACACAGCTTCAGGTGTTGGACGTTTCATAGGCAGCAGTCAGTCTCCTTTTTTCCCACAAATAGAGCTTTTTTTTGGTGGCATTTGATCACCTCTGCGGTTGTTATTTTTTGCGCTATAAACAAAAAAGACTGACAATTTTGAAAAAAACAATATTTTTTACTTTTTGCTGTAATAAATATCCCAAATAAAAAAAAATATTTTCTTCATCAGTTTATACCAATATGGATTCTACATATTTTTGGTAAAACAAATTGCAATAAGAGTATATTGATTGGTTTGCGGAAAAGTTATAGCGTCTACAAAATATGGGGTCGATTTATGGCATTTTTATTACTATTTTTTTTTTTACTAGTAATGGCGGTGATCTGTGATTTTTAGCAGGACTGTGACATTGTGGCAGACAGATCGGACACTTTGATACTTTTTTGGAACCAGTGCCATTATTACAGTGATCAGACCTAAAAATAGCCACTGATCACTCTATAAATGACACTGGCAGGGAAGGGGTTAACACTAGGGGGTGATCAAGGGGTTAAGTGTGTCCTAGGAAGGTGTTTTTAATTGTGGGAGAAGTGGACTGACTGGGATTATAGAAAGATCACTGTTCCTGATCACCAGGAACAGACGATCTCTCTCTACTCTCCTGTCAGAACGGGGATCTGCTTTGTTTACACTGGCAGATCCCTGTTCTGGCTCTCTGTGGAGCGATCGCGGGTGGCTGGTGGACATCGTTGCCACGTGCATCGGCTCTGGCGATGCGCCTGCTATAGCTATTGCATGGAGCGCCGTACCGGTACGGTGATTCGTGCAATAGAGCCGCCCTGCCACACAGGATCACAGCAGAGTAACCCAAGAAGAGGAAAATCTGGGCCACTCTGTGCAAACCCCTGCAATAGAGCATGTTTGTATAAAGTATAACATGTTTGTTATTTTTATAGGAAAAAAAATGAGACTTTAGTATCACTTCAAGAACAGGTTGATTGCTGTCTAATGAGTAGACTGACACTTATCTTGTGAAGTCACAGTGCATTGCATTCACAATATGATGATGAAGTAGATCTTTTACTACGTCAGTACAGTGCCTTGAAAAAGTATTCATACCCCTTGAAATTTTCCACATTTTGGCATGTTGCAACCAAAAACATAAATGTATTGTATTGGGATTTTATGTGATAGACCAACACAAAGTGGCACATAATTGTGAAGTGGTAAGAAAATGATTAATTTAAAAATTTTTTACTAAAAAATTTCTGAAAAGTGTGGCGTGCATTTGTATTCAGCCCTCTTTACTCTGATACCCCTAACTTAAAGCGAGGTTCCACTATCTCCAAGATTTTTTTTTTTTTGGCAAAATGACAATAAATATGCTCTATGAATATAGAACTCACTTGTTCGGTTTTTAAAGATGAGTGCTGTCTGTTTTCTCCTAATAAAGAAACTTATAAATTACGATCCAGACGGTTGTCATCTTGCCTGTGGGCATGTGAAGCCCCCAGGCATCCTCTTCCGGGATACGGTGCTGCTGATCAACCAGCATGCACCGCCCGTTCTGTTCCCGATCTCGCGCATGCGCAGTAGATTGACATCGCAGCGCCGTCAACAGCTCCGGTTGCCATCACAACGAGTGGTGTCATAGGAAGTCCCGCCCCGTTGTGATGGCAATGACGTCACTCCCAGGATTGAAATCTCAAGATAACTCTCGCAACAGGCTGCCGCACTGACTCCTGGGAACAATGACACAAGCTCCCAGGAGCCAGTGCGGCTAAGAGGAAGTGACGATTTAGCCACAGGAAACACGCCCCTATCCGCAGCCTGTACATCCTGGAAGACACAGATACTATCAACAACAAAGGTACAGTATAAAAAAAAAAAAAAAGTGCCGTTTTGTCATTAGGACATTGCGGTAATCCTCTGCAGCTAGTGTTGTAAAATCGGGTGGAGATCCGCTTTAAATCTAGTGGAACCAATTGCTTTCAGAGGTCACCTAATTAGTAAATAGAGTCCATCTTTGTGTAATTTAATCTCAGTATAAATACAGATGTTCTGTGAAGCCCTCAGAGGTTTGTTAGAGAACCTTAGTGAACAAACAGTATCATGAGGGCAAGGAAGACATCAGACAGGTCAGGGATAAAGTTGTGGAGAAGTTTAAAGTAGGGTTAGGTTATAAAAAAATACCAAGCTTTGAACATCGCATGGAGCACTGTTCAATCTATCATCTGAAAATAGAAAGAGTATGGCATAACTGCAAAGCCACCAATACATGGCTATCCACCTAAACTGAACGGACAAGGAGAGTATCATTCAGAGAAGCTGGTAACTCTGGAGGAGCTGCAGAGATCCACAGCTCAGGTGGGAGAATCTGCCCACAGGACAACTATTAGTTGTACACTCCACAAATCTGGCCTGTATGAAAAAGTAGCAAGAAGAAAGCCATTGTTGAAGAAAGCCATAAGAAGTTCTGTTTGCAGTTTGCGAGAAGTGTGGGGAAACAGCAAACATGTGGAAGAAGGTGCTCTGGTCAGAGGAGACCAAAATTGAACTTTCCTGGCCTTACTCACGTCAGCACACAACAGGTTAACACCTCCTCTGGAGCCCCACAGGACCACTTCTTCCTAGCAAAATAAATGACAACCCCTCCCCCAACATAAGTGTTCTTCTTTTTTGGTCATGCTCCAAGCCACCTGTTAATTGCAGTTGGTAAGTTCTTTGTTTGCTGCAGTATATCCCCCCCCTGCTGACCCTACCCCTCCACGTTTAGCCTCTCATGGAGTTGGAAGACTCTGAATGTTGGATGGTAAACCCTTCTAAAAACTGGGTGCCCTTTGTGCCAGGGTCAGGGGCAAAATGATACTTAAACAGCATTGACATTGTACAGGTGTGATATTATAAAAGCTCTGCAATGTCATCATTGCCTCTCCCTTGGGGTTTTTTCCTCTCTTTTATATGCAGCTAGCCGCACTGCTCTCCTGGCTTTATTGTCTGTCTGAGAGTGGCTATGAATGATGTCACAGGGGGCAGGAAGATGGGCAGCACAGGATGGAAACTGCCAGTCGCCATGCAATGGCGTAAATGATCTTGGAGGTCTGGTCTGTAGTTGAGAGGGCTTCTCTCCCTCTCTCTCTGCAGTCCTGCCAGGTAAAGACTTGTCTCAGACTCTGACTGAGTCTCCTGTCTGCCTCTGGATGTGCTGTTCTGGCTCCCCTGCTGTGCTATGTACTTCTGTGGGTTTGACGGTCTGACTGGTTTTGTCTCAGACTCTGACTGTGTCTGCTGTCTGCCTCTGGAAGTGTTGCCTGAGCTCACCTGCTGCTGCCTCTGAAGTGAATGGATGAAGGCAGATGGGGCCTAAAGAGACAGTTTACCCGTTTTTTTAGTGACAGGTAATATGATTTTCTTCGTATATTTTGTGCAAATATGAGCTTGCCACACCTGTTAGTGGCACAGAAGACTAGCAAAGGTAGGAGGGGGCAATGTGGGACATGTTTTTTTTTTTTAAGAGTGCTCAAGAAAATTATGCAAATTAAGGTGTTTTGCATTATTTTAGGAGCAGAAACCCTGAACCCAAATGCTCCAAAAAGCATAAGACCCGCCAACGATCATGACCAGGACCCAACAGAGTCCTCCACAGGGTGACTTTTATGCTCCCCAAGAACCCCATGTGGCACATGTATTAATGTCAGCATGACAGGAAATGCCTCGCCCAGCTCAGGGTGCATTCTGGGCCTGCATACAGTCTGCAGTGCCAGAGAAATGACATTGCACAGGTTGCCTCACAAGGATGTGGTTGTGCAAAATTCTAAGCCCTATTAAGGCATCTATAGCAGAAAGTATGCTGCATATATGCATGCCACAAGCAACACAAATAAAGAGCGTAAAGAGCTTGTTGATGAAGGATACAAGGAAGAGGGGCGCCACTGAATATGTATCAAATTAAATTTATTATTAAAAAACAATATCCACTCACATGTAAAACTGAAGTGTAGATCTCAGGTACATCTCATGACACAAGAAGGAGCGGAGGACTACAAGTGGCAGCAAGTCCGAATGCACTAACGTCACCTCTCATAGGCTGAAGATGAGCTGCACTGAGCCAATTTTGTAGACCATAAACACACCACAAACAGTTGCCATTTCCCGCAATGGATCAACAATATCCCTAAGGGTCAGTTCTGTCAACGAAAATAGCTCCCCGCAAAATCCGATCCAGACGCACTGTCTTGGACAAGCCCATATTAATTCCACTAATTGGGATGTTCCAGTGCCGCAAATCCTTATGCAAAACGTGCCAATACGTACAACATGGTAAAAAGTCATTCACCACTAAGGGTGTCACTCATACACTGAAGGACTTCTACAACTGCTCCTCAGACTTTGTAGTTTATGGACTTACCTGCCTTTGCGGCCTACTATATGTAGGCCGCATTATACCAGCTCTCAGGACCAGGTTTGGGGAGCATATTAGGTCAATCGAAAGTGGCATTGACCCATTAAAGGTGGCCCACAGTGTGCCTAAATACTTTACCCGAGCCCACCAACAATCCACGAAAGGGCTTCAAGTTTGGGTAATTGAACAAATCCCCAATTCTCTTCCAGCTGCAGAGCGATTCAAAAAAACTCTGCGCTAGAGAAACTTACTAGATTTATCATTTAGATGTCCTTTCACCAGGTGGAATGAATAAAGGTATAGAAATTTCCACCATCATATTAACCCACCTTTCATCTGTGTTAGTATACGTCCGCCTATCTTTGTTTCCCTTTTTTTTTTTTTTTTTTTTAAATTATATCTCTTATATATACATGTTTTTATGGTACTAATTTCCATATTAATACATTTGGTATGTGTGTGCGTTTGCATGCATTTTAAATGCGTGTAGACACATATACATATGCGTTTTATTACCACATTTTATCCCAGCATGTTTTTATAGTATTGATTTCCATATCAATACATTTGGTATGTGTGTGCGTTTGTATGCATTTCATATGCGTGTAAACGCATATACATATGCGTTTTATTACCACATTTTATCCCAGCACATTGCAAGCTATTATATTATCCCACTTAATTATTTATATCATATATGTTTTGTATGTAGACCCATTCTGTCTTATATATTTATCATTTTCAGCATGCGTACCGCCTGCCAATTTATGTACGTCTATGTTTAATAATGTTATGGTGCTTTTTATATATCCCTACATATGTTATATAATTTTCATTGTATTTATGGATACTTCCCATGCGTGCGCATTGGTGCTCTGTGGGTTTAGCTTGTCCTCCTTTTTCTATTTTTCATATCCAGCATATATAATAACAGTTTTTATTTTTATACTTTATATATGTCCATTAGTTTATTTAGACTATATATACATATTTTTCTCCCCTACCAGTATTATATATACTCAGTCCGGACCAGCATACTATATCCATAGTTTTTATTTGCATATTATAGTATTACAGTATTTACATCTTCATTTGGTTAGTCTACTAATTTCATTATCACTTCCAACCTCCCCCTCATTGCCTCATCCAGCTCCGCCCTTGTGTCTTTTCCTTATTTAATCCCTCTCTATGGTATTCAGACTTTGTCTGCTGAGGAAGGAGCGCGACTTGCAAAGCATCCAAGTGCGCACGCTCATGAAACGCGTCCATTTTTGATGACGTTGTCCCCCTGTTGCCAGCCATCCACTGTGTTCCAAGCCTCGTTCTGAGGCCGCTCTTCTGGAGCCAGCGTTTACAACATTCGGAAGATCCCCAGTCGTCATACACAGCACGGATCTTGTCACAGGATGTGGGAACGTCATCTCAACTTTCTGATACCATGCTTTCCATTTATATACCACATGTGAGTTGATCCTACGTTGTCTATTAAATTGATCTTTAAAAAAACGACTGCACCCAGAGGCGCCTCTCCACTTGTGCTTTTTTCAGCTCCTTGGAATATGGTTTCTTCCCTTAATTGATGGCAGCCTTGTGTGCTTCCTGTGGACATTTTTTTCCCCTCTCCCAATACCACTACATAGCTGATTTGCCTGTGTATGCCAGATGGACTATATTGTCAATTACTAGCAGGTTTGTATTGGGACTTTTATGATCTCTGTGTTGATGCGCCTATACTTGTGTTAGATACTAGAAATTAATAATAACTAATAATTAAGACAGGAGCCTTCTGACCTGTTTCAGTTTGAAGGAATCGAATGGGTACATACACACCAAGAGCTTCAAGATGGAGTCCATGCAGACAGTTACAGGGATGGTTCAGCAGGAGGACCTGTTAGTGTCAATCGACCTGCTGACTCATACTTCCATGTACCAATCAATGCCGAGCACCAGAAGCATGTGAGATTTGTGGTGGCCAGATGTCACTTCCAGTGAAGGTGTCTGCCTTTTACAGAATTGGCACAGGCCCAGGAATCTTTTGAAGATCTTGTGGTGATACCTTGGGCCAGGTGGCACGTGAGGGTGTTTCAATTTGCCTTCTTTAGTCTATGAGCTGGGCTGTCTATGGATCAGAAAATATTTGTGCCTATACAAATTCAGCAAGAACTGGAATTTTGGAAATCGCCACTTCGGGGCATGCCTCTCAGCCCAGGAGATAGGATGATTCCGAAGCCAGATGCCAGTCTCTGGGGCTGGAGAGTCCACAATCTAAAGAATCAGGTGCAAGGCCATTGGACCACGGTGGAATGCAAACTCCCCAATCATCTTGAATGGAAGGAAGCCTTTTCTAGCATTGCAAGCCTTTCAGGATCTTCTTCAAGGGCCTGAGTAAAATTGATTGACAACAAGACAGTAGTAGCCTACATTGCCTGCCAACGAGACACTAATGCCCTGTACACACGGTCGGACATTGATCGGACATTCCGACAACAAAATCCATGGATTTTTTCCGACGGATGTTGGCTCGAACTTGTCTTGCATACACACGGTCACACAAAGTTGTCGGAAAATCCCATCGTTCTGAACGTGGTGACGTAAAACACCGTACATCGGGACTATAAACGGGGCAGTAGCCAATAGCTTTCGTTTCTTAATTTATTCTGAGCATGCGTGGCACTTTGTGTGTCAGATTTGTGTACACACGATTGGAATTTCTGACAACGGATTTTGTTGTCGGAAAATTTTATAGCAAGCTCTCAAACTTTGTGTGTTGGAAATTCCTATGGAAAATGTGTGATGGAGCCTACACACGGTCAGAATTTCTGACAACAAGGTCCTATCACACATTTTCCATCGGAAAATCCTATCGTGTGTACAGGGCATTTCCTGTTACATCTTGCATCTTGCTGGGCAGAGAACCACTTACAGCCAGTTAAGTTTGGTCTTCTTGCCAGGAAAGCAAAATCAACTTTTGGTTCGGTAAGGCAGAATTTTTTTCAACAAGTGCCTCAAACCAATATTGGCCCTATGGGGCTTTCCAGCAGTAATTCTCATAAAGACTCCACTGAACACACAGTTTCTGATATTTGCAACAGGATACCAATTCAAAGACTCCGTCATGCAAGATAAGTTCACAGTGCCATGGAATTTTCTGTTTGATCTCTCTCTGGTGTCCTTGAATATAAAGGTGCTTCTGAAAATGTGGACAGAACAAGTCCAGGCCATACAGGTCCTTTCCACCTACTGAGAAGGCTTTGGCTTTCATTGCTCCCCCAGATGTCATTAGCACCCCCAAACCTGTTTCTGGTCAAATTAAATATTTTATGGCAAGGTCAGTGACAGCACCCCAATCCAATGAGACTATTTTTAATAGCCTGGCTATGGAATACGCTAGACTAGAGGTGCAGGGATTCTCATCCAAGGTTGTTCATACCTTGGTGACCAGAAGATCATCCACAAATTCTACATATGAGAGGATATGAAAGAAGTTTGTTAAGTTTGCTCAGCAAAAGCTTTCTCTCCTGTGTTCTCTGCTCTAGCCAATATCCTGGACATTTTACAGTATCACCATTTACCAGAAATGGTAATACTACATCTATCTCCAAAATTCTAAAAATGTTAAAGTGGTATCCAGTTTCCAGCAAAACTGGGAAGTGGTCCCTCCGAGTTTTCACACGAGAGTCACTGCATGCACAGCAGGAAGACTTCAGTTCCTTACACATGGTCAAGTTACTAACATTGTACTTGGTCCAAAGAGGAAAGCGGACAATCTTTTCATTTAGCCATAAGGTCCTCAAGAGTCATCCATTGTTGATATACCAGGGTGATTAGATTGGCATGCAGTAATTAGGCCTTTCTGCTCTGGAACAATTGCAAGCTTATTTGACTAGAGGGGTGGCAGCCTTTGGGGCAGTTATGCCAGGATTGCTTGGAAGATATATGTAAGATGGCTAGCTTGAAGATCTTGTGCAGCCTTCATTCAACCTTACAATCTAAATGTTTTTTTTTTTTTGGCTTTAGCAGCTTTTCTTTGATTGGCAGTGTCTCTTTTCATTTGTTCTCTCGCACCCATTTATTCAGCTATGGTATATCCCATTGTGTGCTGACATGAAGTGGGCCAGGAAAACGGAAAATTGTTATCAAATACTTACCATAATTTTCCTTTAATGGCCCATCCTCACGTCATTCACAGGGCTCCCTCCCTCATGGCCTGTCACAGGTTAGGTTATCGAACACTTATGTTGGGGGAGGGGTTGTCGTTTAATTTGCTAGGAAGAGGTGGTCCTGTGGGGCTCCAGAGGAGGTGTTAACCCATTGTGTGCTGACGTAAGGATGAGCCAGAAAAGGAAAATACGGTAAGTAATTGATAACAATTTTCCGTTTTTTTGGCCTGAAAGCAAAACACTATGTGTGGAGGAAAACTAAAACTCACCCTGAACACACCATCCTCACCGTGAAACATGGTGGTGGTAGCATCATGTTGTGGGGGTGCTTTTCTTCAGCAGGGACAGGGAAGCTGGTCAGAGTTGATGAGAAGATGGATGGAGCCAAATACAAGGCAATCTTAGAAGAAAATCTGTTATGCCCCGTACACACGATCGGATTTTCTGACAACAAATGTCGGATGTGAGCTTGTTGGCTGAAAGTCTGACCATGTGTATGCTCCATCGAACATTTGTTGTCAGACTTTCCGCCAACAAATGTTGGCTAGCAGGTTCTCAAATTTTCTGCCAACAAAACGTTGTTGTCAGAATTTCCGATCGTGTGTACACAAGTCCGACGCACACAAGTTCACGCATGCTCGGAATCAAGTAGAAGGAGCCACACTGGCTATTGAACTTCTTGTACGTCACCACGTTCCCACATTTGTAACTGTTGCCCAACATTTGTGTGACCGTGTGTATGCAAGCAGGCCCGGATTTACTCCCTTTGCCGCCCCAAGGCCGGGTCCTTCAATGTCACTTGCCACACTGCCTGCCACCAGATGGGGATGTCACTTGCCACCAGATGGGGATGTCACTTGCCACCAGATGGGGATGTCCCTTGCCACCAGATGGGGATGTCACTTGCCACCAGATGGGGATGTCCCTTGCCAATGTTGCCATGCTGCCTGCCATCAGGAGAAGGGCGAAACAGCGGTACGGGCAATAGGAGATGTCATCTTTCTCCCACGCCGCCGCACCGCTGACACTACTAGCTAATCTCAATTTTTTTAAAAATGGCGCCAAACGGCGCAATCACGCTACTGCGCATGCGCCGCCCGGCCGAGCGATTACGAGCTTTCCCGAGCCGGGCTGGCGCATGCGCAGTTGTGTGGTCGGCTCGCGGACATTTTTTCTATGGGCACTGGTGCCCATAATAGACTTTAATGGGCAGCACGAAAGGGGGGGCGGCCGCGAAGTCGCTGCAGGAGCGGCGCCGCCCCTACACCACTGCCGCCCCGAGGCCTGGCCTCGGTGGCCTTGTGGCTAATCCGGCCCTGTATGCAAGACAAGTTGGAGCCAACAACCTTCAAACAAAAATCCATTTGTTGTTGGAAAGTCCGATCAAAGACTTGAGACTGGGGCAGAGGTTCACCTTCCAGCAGGACAATGACCCTAAACATTCAGCCAGAGCTACAATAGAATGGTTTAAATCAAAACATATTTGTGTGTTAGAATGGCCCCGTCCTAAATCTAATTGAGAATCTGTGGCGAGACTTAAAAATTGCTGTTCACAGACGCTCTCCATCCAATTTGACAGAGCTTGAGCTATTTTGCAAAGAAGAATGGGCAAAAATGTCACTCTCTAGATGTGAAAAGCTAGTAGAGACATAACCAAAAAGACTTGCAGCTGTAATTTCAGTGAAAGGTAGTTCTACAAAGTATTGACTCAGGGGGCTGAATACAAATGCATGCCACACTTTTCAGATATTTATTTGTAAAAACAATTGAAAACCATTTGTCATTTTGCTTTTATTTCACAATCATGTGCCACTTTGTGTTGGTCTATCATATAATACAATGTATAATACCAATAAAATACATTAAAGTTTTTGGTTGTAACATGACAAAATGTGGAACATTTCAGGCTGGGTTCACACTTAGATTGGATGTGGCTCACAGCAGGGGTGCGGTCCGTCCCTGTTCTCTGTTTCAGGGACAAATCAGGCTCGAATTTTTGCCTGAATTCGGACCTGAAACGGAGCTAAAGACGCACAGGACCCTGTGCAATCCGCTATTCGGTCTCTCCAGAGATGTGTGAACCAGCTCTATTGAGAGCCAGTCACAGTCTCCTGTCATGTGAATTGGATGTGGAGCCTTTTCTCAAGGCACTGTATATCTGTATATGCCTTGAAGGACAAATCATGTAAATGTACTCTTTATCTTGTTTTTTAGAAGATGGATTTATTAGAGTAACATCAAAATTATATCCTTTTTGGAAAAGAACAGCAGCATGTAATGTAAAGTTGTTAATAAACTAACAATACTGTATGCATTATACCTATCTATGCAGCAGGTGGCGCTGTGGTATTATCGTGTATAGTTCATGTTTTCTATGATACAACAGGATGTATTGTTTATCTCGGTGCATGTACTTGTATATTCCGGTTTCCTGTTCATGTTTCTCCATGCTGTAAGACACGTAATATATTTCTCCATGAAAGTAAAGCCATATTACTGCATCCAAGATGCTTTGAGCGCTTAATTGCAATACTCTGCACAATAGGTTATGGGTCCCAGGCACCCAGCAAACCCAGCAGCACCCAGAGGCACTGGAAAGAATACTCAGTGAGTACAGCAAGTCAGTGAATACTGTATACAAGCTACTGAGAAACAAGAAACATGACAAGTGGTTCAGATGTGAACTTTGCAATTGCAAAGCTGAACAATGCCAATTACCAGGTACGGAAGTTTAAATTGGAAGTTATCTTCTCAACCAATCTAGGAAATCTTGGAACAATTTCATATGCAAGATGCAAAGGAAGTGAAAACTCCTATGGAACCAGACGATCAAAAGAGCAATGAAGCAGACAACTTGCTACCCAACAATGATATGTATCGCAGAGCAATTGGTAAGCTGCTATATGTTGCCACTGTAACAAGACCAGACATAGCTGCGGCAGTGGGCATACTATGCAGTAAAGTTTCAGCTCCCTGTCAGCGTTACTGGAACGCAGTAAAAAGAGTGATGCAATACCTCAAAAGGAACAATGCAGATGAAGTTACAATTACCAGCAACTTCTCATCCAAAACTGGTCGGATATGTGGATGCTGATTGGGCTGGGGACTGCACAGACCGCAAATCCACAAGTGGATTCATCTTCCAGTATGGAGAAGGAACCATAAGTTGGTCTAGGCGAAAGCAAGTAATTGTCACTCTATCTTCAACTGAAGCACCTGAGTACTTCAACTGAGTACATTGCAGCAGCACACGCATGTCAAGAAGAAGCAATATGAATTTGGCAACTTTTTGTGGACATTGGGATAGACATCTCAAAACCAATTCCCATTTTTGAAGACAACCAGGGATGTATAAAGCTTACACAATCAGAAAGGGTCAATGCTAGGACCAAACACATCAATGTCAAGTATCACCTACTGAGAGACAATCAAGAGCAAGGTGTTATTGACATTCAATACTGCCCATTAGAGGAGATGACTGCCGATGCACTCACTAAGCCTTTACTGAAGGAATGTCATAGTTATTTCCAGAAGAAGCTGAATATAATTTGACAAAGCTCATGTTGTTGAGAAGGGGTGTTGGAAAAGGACAACAGCTTGTAATGTAAAGTTGTTAATAAACTGACAATATTGTATGCATTATACCTATCTATGCAGTAGGTGGCGCTGTGGTATTATAGTGTATTGTTCATGTTTTCTATGACATAACAGGATGTATTGTCTTTCTCAGTGCATGTACTTGCATATTCCTGCTTCCTGATCATGTTTCTCCATGTTGAGAGACATCTAATATATTTCTCAATGAAAGTAAAGCTGTATTACTGCATCTAAGAAGCTTCCAGCGCTTAATTGCAATACTCTGCAGAGTAATCTCCCCCCCTCAACTTTGTCATTTCAGCATGTGTAAGAGTGACCTTTTTATTAATGTTTTATCAATGTATATAATATTTTGGGGCTGACAGGAGGGCCCTAATATATGGTATTTACTTTGACATACGTATATTGCGCCAGTACAATAAAAAAACAATATTAAACAATCCAGGAGGCCTAGAAAGGTTACAAACATCTGGCCACTTTGCCCCCACCTATAACTGGCCTTCACAGCAACGCACACATGGAAGGTCGACGTATATCAAAAAAAAACAAAGAAAATTCCCAGCTCAACTCACCAGCCAGCCTGCAACCAAGCAAATTCTCCTGTCTAACAATTTGCGTTAAAAACAAGAGTTTAGTTAGTACACATTTGCAAGTACATGCGCCACTCCACAGCACCCCAGTATTATTTGCAATCCTAACTCTGTAAATTTATGAGAGCCTCCATAGTAGAAGGCCTAGAAAGGTTGCCTGGCCAGAGGCCCTTGCTAGCTCTCAGCTCCTATGGTAATGTGGGCATATAATTACTTCCACTGGGCTATCACATAGAATTACAGCTATAGAGGGTATTAGTGCCAATTTCGATTGCAAGGGTATTAGACTGCGCTTTTGTTGTGCATTGTACATGCATTTATGCATTTAAGACCAATGTGTCATGAGTATACAGTGCTATATTATATTTTTTAATAACATTAAAGCTGAAGTATAGGTATGGCTTTTTTTGCATAGTTATATTGGTCCAGCTTGGTGGAGGTTGTGACATCACCGCCCCACCTCTCCACCTCTCCACCTCATCCAATCAGAGAATGCTTTGCATTAATTTAGAAAATGCTAAGTATTATCTAAATGGCAACCATGCCAAGTAAGCAACCCCCTGTGTTCACTATGCAGCAGGGTAGCTGGTCGGCATTGAACTCAGAAGCTAACAGCCATCACTGCAGTAGCAGTGCCTACACAGCGATCTGCAGATTCTCCAGGGATCAGTCAGGTATGCATACTAACTTGGTTCAAGCTGGAACAATGTAACTATGCAAAAAAGCCATACCTAAACTTCAGCATAAAAAAAAAAAAAAAAAGCATTTGTTTTTTCTTTTTTTTTTCCCCTGCATTCACACACTGCAGTGGACTTCTATTTCATTTCCTCACTAAAAAACAACAGGAAGATAGATTTGGCAATCCTCATTTTTGTCTTGGACCAGTGCTTTACAGACAGGGCTAGATTTACCATTAGGCCCACATCTATAGGTGGTGGAGGCATTTTTTTTCAATCATCAGTAGGTACAGTCATCTTATATAAGGTTATTTACACATTTTGTGTGCCTATAGTCTCCAGTGGTAAAAATACAGCCTTGATTACAGATAATTCCCAAAGTGGTTTTTTATTTTTATTATTATTATTATATGGCATAATTAATCATTGACAGACACATAGGGGTTAATTTACTAAAGCTGGAGAGTGCAAAATCAGACTCACTTCCCCTTAGAAACCATTCAACTTTTAATCCCCAACCTTGTTCAATTAAGGTTTGGCAATAAAATCTGAAACCTGATTGGTTTCTATGCAGAGGCGAGTCTGATTTTGCACTCTTCAGCTTTAGTAAATGAATCCCATAGTTAGGTTAAAAAAACACAAGTACATCTATCTCAAACAATTGAAAAAATAAATAAAGAGAAGACCTCCATATACACAACCCAATACCCACAGTTGATTCAGGGGAGGGCAAAAAAAACCAACAACAACCTATGACGCATGGTCCAATTTGCTCTAGCGGGAAAACAATATCCTTTCTGATCCCCCAGGAGTCAATCTGATATTCCCTGGATCAATAATCTCTGACATTATTACCTATAAATGTGATATCCAATTGTTTTGTGCATTTAGGAATGCATCCAGCTTCTTTTAAAACAATCTACTTTGCTGGCCAAAACTAGTTCTCGAGGAAGTTTATTGCACATTTTCACAGCTCTTAGTGTGAAGAAGCCTTTCCATATGTGAAGGTTAAATCTCTTTCCTTCCAGGCGTAAAGAGTGCCCCTTTGTCCTCTGTAATGACCTACAAGTGAATAACTCTACACTAAATTCACTATATGGACCATTTTTGTATTTATATATCGTAATCATACCCCTTCTTAATCACAAAACACAGTGGAATCATACTACAACGTAATTTAGTGACCTGCCAAATATTAATTTAGTGAACTGCCATATGTGCAGTGTTAAAAGAAATCCTGGTGACAGACAGTTCTTGTTTTACTTGTTATAACTATTACTGGGCTATACTACTGCAGTTGCCAGCATATTTCTAGGGTATTAAATGTGGACATTAATGTTGACATTTTGGGAAGTAAATGATCATATTAATTTACACGTTAAAGAGGTTGTAAACCTCTGACATGGAATATGAACAAAGCACATCCCTCTATAGTGTGTCTTTGTCTCAAATGAGAGCACTATGTTTCATTTCTGTCTGCTGCCTTGTTCCTCTGCTATCAGCATGAATCACTTCTGACAATTTTTCCTGACATCAAGAGAAAAAAGGTGACAGGGGAGGGATTTCCAGCTGATTGACAGCCTCAGCTTTGTTGCTGTGGGAAGGGGGGGTTTGTCCCTTCCCTCCAATCAGCTATCAAGAGTTCTTCTCAGAGCTCTGCAAAGTGTAACTTCAGCTCTCCACCCCGTTTTTTTCTGACAGCTCAGTCAAGCTTTAAGAATTCTGGACTTTGAACAGATGTACAGAAGAGAAGACTGCAGATAAACAGGTATAACGTATGTAGGAGGATTTGTTTCATCTCTGTGTACCAACTGAGGCTAGTCACTTCAGTTCTTCACAGTTATCTCAGTTTACCTTAGCACAGTCTGTAATATTAGTGTGTTGACAACTGCATTTGTTTTGGTGTGTACAACCTTGCATTTGTTTACATGTGATTATCATTTTAATTGTACTTAATATAGGAATGATCATGCTTGCTCTATTTGCATGCTGTGACGTATTTTTATGCCACTGTTGTATTTATTGGCATCGTTTTATTTATATATTTTTTCACCATACTGCCTTTCTATTTCTTTCTCTCCTTCCATCTCTCCCTCTCAGAAACGCAGGATCAGCCCCATCTTCCGTCCTGTGTAAGTGTGAGCTGGTGCTGAGGAGGTTTCCATGACAACCCTCGCCTGGTACACACAGAGCTCCCAGAGTGCATTCTGAGGGTGTTTATATGCCTCACTTTCCCCTGCAAAGCGTTGTCACCCCCCTCACTGGTATTCACACTGAAAACCCACACAGTTCTTTGATAGGAGCCACCTTCTCCTATTTGTGTGTATACACAGCACAATCATTGAGTCCGTGTTCTCAGCAAAGTCAGTACCATTTATTATTCTATATACATTATCTACCTGTAGCTGACTAGACACACATGCCCGTCCTTGTGCATTAAGATATATATATATATATATATATATATATATATATATATATATATGTATGTATAAAAGGTTTTGCTGATATACCGCAGTAAAACAGCTGTAGCATTACCGTTACCAGTGCTATAGTCTCTCGATTTAAAGAAAAATGAATGACTGATACCCAGCCAGTGATGAGACATCCTGTTTTCATCCCTCAACCATGAGAAGGTAGCAAGCAAATTATTTTATGAAATGCTAAAATATAAGCCAGTTACATTTTTTATGAATAGTAATCATATATTTATGGAGCGCAAAAAAAAAAAATGCAGACGCACTTGTCCACAGCATCTCAGAGAAATCATATGGCACACTGCACAACCTCTATCATAGAAAACGATGTAGCTTCGGATATGCACTCACCTGACAAGTAAAAGCTAGCCTTGAGTTCTTTAGCGTCGCAGGCTCTCGCTTCTGTCCTCTGTTCTTGTGCCTGAGCTGTCTCTGATGGTCACGATGCAATGGTTTTGGGGGGCACTAAGCAGAATCTAGATCACGATGTTTCCCAGTCACTCAGTTTCTTAGACACACCCTATGTCGAGAACAGCTTCTGTCATTGGTGGGCTAATCGATCATTCAGGTAAGATGCCTTTTGTGGCTCAACAGTTTGCTCTTCCTTATAGGGGCTACTGGTGTTAGTGGCTAGGATGCAATTGTGTCTTTCTGCATGAGAAGTAGCAGGCTCCACACATTGAATTGTTTCTATGGAAACAGTATCCATTAGATAACTGTGCAGGGCTCTGATGGAATGATGCAACGGATATATACATGCCTATAAAAATACAGATACATCTGTTGTGTGCATACAAGCGTATTTACTATGCACGTTTACTAGTGTAGAAGGAAACTGTGGTACATATTTCTTTTTTTTTTTTTTTACATAGGGTACTACCAATTATGTATGCTGCACAAGCATTCAGCTATAACCCTTTTTGTGATTTTTTTTTTATTCCATGTTCCTGAATCCAGTCTGTTTTTATGCTGTGTATAGTGATGTCATATTGCACCGGATGTAGAATTATGGAAAACATAAAGTCCAGGCTCAGCCTTGTGGAAAGCACAAAAAAGCCTCCACAGCAAAGACTTACATTAATGCAGTATTATATATAGAATTACCTTGCTAAGGCAGAAAACCCAAAGTTCTGTCTCAGCAAGCAAAGAAAGCAAGATGTCAAATAGGAAGATACATTTAAAACATTTATGATATATATGCCTTCACACTATAGATACCAGGCCATTTTTTTTTCCTATTTTATTTTGAAGTCTTTAAAAAAATGTTCAATTTCATAAATAGCGGGGTGCAAATAGGATAACAGAAAAATATACAGATAGATAAAGAATCAAGATCAAAAGAAAGAATGAATGAAAGAGAGATCAAAAGAAAGTAAGAAAAAAAGAGATAGAATGAAAGAAAGATCAAACGAATGAAAGAAACAGAAGTCACTCCACAACTTTAAAAAGTAACAACAGTAATTTAAAGACCCCATTATAGGTTGCAAATAGTTTAGACAAATTATACAGAAATATAGAATAGTTCCCATATGTTAAAGCTCAATTGAACTTTTAGCTAAATAGATTTCTGGTGCAGAAAAACAAAAGGTTTACAAAGTCTTACTGTTTGTATTTAGTTTAGAAAGCAGCCTCAGCCTGAGTAGGTAATCCTGTCCGCTGTCAGCATACACTATACACATGAACAAGCTATTTATCCTTAGCAAATAGGAATGGACATTGTATACAATAAAAGAGACACTAAACAGTTAGTAAACTTGTTGTAGATTTAGTGTCATCCCCAGGTAAAGTTCCAATTTTCACTACTTCTTTATTATGGAGTCACCTTCCTTCTATCCAGGTTCTCTTCCAGACTTCTTCTTGCTTCTCTAAGTCCTCCAAAACTACGTATCTTTGTATTCGGCATATCCTTTCTTCTCTTCCCCTACTTCCTGCCAACATCAATTCCTGTTCCATGAGTTCCATGAACCAGTCAAACAAGTTCATTAGCTTATGAAAAATAAAAAATAAAAAAATAATACATGGTAACCAAAATGCACCATTCCATATATGTATGCTATAAAAATCACTAAATAGTCGTAGCAACACAGCTGGAGCCTGTGGTTGTTGGTGAGCTACTGGGAGTGGTAACAGGGCAAGCAGCCTCTGTACAGGTAGGAGGACTCAGCTATTTCCATCTGCTCTCTTGGGAGTCTCTGCTACACCTCTAACAGGCATATACTGTATGGAATAATTATTTTAATAAAAGAACCCTTGTTTGACCGCTTTTCCTATTTGTTAGGCCACAAAGCAGGACTGACCAAGGGAAAAAATGCTGTCTTCATGATATAACAGCTTTCACCATTGTGCTCTGTGATGTACTGTTGATCAGAATCAGGGCCGATCCTAGGGTCACAGGTGCCTGGGTGCAGAAATATTTCTGGCGCCCCCACATGGGTGTGGTCATTTTAGTAACTCCTCCCCTTTACAAATAATTCTATGGCAACGACTCAACCACAGAGATGCTCCACCACGAAGTCTTCATTACCCTGGGATCCTTACAGGTACAATAAACAAAATACAGGAAGAGAAGCAAGAGTACTTTATTGGGACATGGAGGGGGGCCTCTCTGATGGAGACAGAGAGTGCGTCTGTTAGAAAGAGCCCCCAGAAATACTACAGACATGATACAGGAGATGATCAGAGACTGCAGACATACTACAGGAGATGGTCAGAGACTGCAGACATACTACAGGAGATGGTCAGAGACTGCAGACATACTACAGGAGATGGTCAGAGACTGCAGACATACTACAGGAGATGGTCAGAGACTGCAGACATACTACAGGAGATGATCAGAGACTGCAGACATACTACAGGAGATGGTCAGAGACTGCAGACATGGTACAGGAGATGGTCAGAGACTGCAGACATGGTACAGGAGATGGTCAGAGACTGCAGACATGGTACAGGAGATGGTCAGAGACTGCAGACATGGTACAGGAGATGGTCAGAGACTGCAGACATGGTACAGGAGATGGTCAGAGACTGCAGACATGGTACAGGAGATGGTCAGAGACTGCAGACATGGTACAGGAGATGGTCCGAGACTGCAGACATGGTACAGGAGATGGTCCGAGACTGCAGACATGGTACAGGAGATGGTCCGAGACTGCAGACATGGTACAGGAGATGGTCCGAGACTGCAGACATGGTACAGGAGATGGTCAGAGACTGCAGACATAATACAGGAGATGGTCAGAGACTGCAGACATAATACAGGAGATGGTCAGAGACTGCAGACATACTACAGGAGATGATCCGAGACTGCAGACTAAGTATGAGCTCCGGCGTGTTCGCAAGCTGCACGTGCAGAGCCCGCCAGGAAGTCGGCAATGCGCTGCACTAATCACAAGCTGTGAGACATTTCCCGATCTCTGCAGCCGCAGATCGGGAAATGTCTCACTGCTTGTGGTTAGCGCTGTGCAGTGCCGAGTTCCTGGCGGGCTCTGCACGTGCAGCTTGCGAACACGCCGGAGCTCATCCTTACTGCATACATAGTACAGGAGATGGTCCATTAGACCCCTTTCACACTGGAGGCGTTTTTCCAGGTGCTTTAGTGTTAAAAATAGCACCTGGAAAAAGCCTTATCTACAATCCCACTGTGAGAGCCCGAATGCTTTCACACTGGAGCAGAGCACTGGCACGACGTCCAAAAAATTCCTGCAAGTAGCTTCTTTGAGGCGCCTTAGGAGCGGTGTATACACCGCTCCTAAAGCACCCTTGTCCATTGAAATCAATGGGCAGTGCCTGCAAAGTGCCCCGGCAGTTGCGCCTTTGAACCTTTTAGTGGGGGTTAAATGTACCTCTAAAGCGACGGTAAAGCGCCACTAAAAGTAGCAGCGCATTACCGCTGATGCCCCCGCACTGTCAGTGTGAAAGGGCTTTTAGTACATCTCATTAAACATCACATCTGTAGATGAACTACTGAGGTGCAGAAAGGGACAGGGCCTGTGTATCCTATTGTAATCTATCATACCATAAAACATCTCCTAGCAGGGGCAGCCCAGAGCAAATCTAAAGGTGTGCAGGGGATGCCATTCCTACACACAGCACACTGACTCACCTCAGTTCTCTCTCTGTGCAGCCCGAGATAGAGATGGGAGGGGGAGGCATTCCAACTGGAGTTGGTAGAGACAGTGTGGGATCCCAGTGTGAGGAATTTATTCCTGCACATCAGCAGCAACTGACTAGAACCCTTGTGTCAGGAAGAGGAACGCCCCTCCCCCGAGCACTGCCAAGCTGGACGGGCTGCCCTATGCTCACACTAGAGTTCTGGACAGACACTCACAAGGAGAGAAGGAGGGAGGGGAGAAGTCTGGCTCTTCGGCGCCCACACCTCTGCAGGCGCCTGGGTGCAAAGCACCCTTCGCACCCTGGGTAGGATCGGCCCTGATCAGAATAGTGTAGTGGCAGAAGCAGTCACAAAAGTTTCTAGGGTATAAAGTACTGTACTGGACTGTTCATTTGCCGATTTTCAACTAAATGGAAGTGAAATAATTATTTGTTACAGTTTCTCATTTTAAAACAATATGCTGACTAGCTTGACTATTATTTAGTGAATGATTTTGAACATACATGCAGGGGCTGAAGGGGCCACAGTGACCATGTGATATCAATGCCCACCAAGCGCCCTCGAAATTCTTTGTCTAAGGTTGCCCATTGAAGAATTAAGCTGCCTGTGGATTGTGCCAAGTCAGCAAATGGCCACACAGTCCACATAGAATGGGAGGTATGTCATTGCATATATTGGCATTTGAAACAGAACAGTAAGAAGACTGATTTGTAAAACATTCTACACTCTCTGCTCTATAGCTAGGCTGTTCATATTTGCAGCAACATGTCTCAGCAAGACTTTGTACATCTACAGACATTCAAGATTAAAAGTAGAACTATAGGCAAAACGTTTTTTTCTTTTTGGAGGGTTATAACCCCTGTCAGATTTTTTTTTTGCATCAGTGTCCCATTGCGGAGATATCCCTTCACTTCCTGTCCCACAGCCAAACAGGAAGTGAGAAGAAATCCCTGCAAATTAAGAGAATTTATTGGGGACCTCCAGGTCACCAGAACTAGCGTCCCCATTGGAAGATTTCCCCTCTATTACTTTTCTGGGGACAACCCAAAATTGGGGATTTTCTTTTACTTTCACTTTTAATGATAATGGTAAACAATACAAACAGAGAGCGCGAATCTTCAGGACGGGGGGCACAGACAGCAGCAAACGGGGTAAATGGTGTACCTTTCATCATAGGCCTTGTTGACTCCTCTCCATATGTAGCATTTATGGTTGTGGCCATTTTGGTTTAATCACTCCAAATGACTTTGTGCCAGAAGGTTTGAGGCTCGTCTCTGTGCTGTTTGGCGTATTGTAAGCGGGATACTTTGTGGCATCTTTCTTTAAGTGCCTCCATTATTGTGCATCTTGAAAAAGCCACACCACATGTTCTCAAAGAGTCCTGTATTTCACCTGAAGTTATTTGTGTGTTTTTCCTTTCATCCCAAACAATTTTCCTGGCAGTTGTGGCTGAAATTTTAATTGGTCTACCTGTCCGTGGTTTGGTTTCAACAGAACCCCTCATTTTCCACTTCTTGATTAGAGTATGTAAACTTTTGATCAGGGTCATTTGGGTAGTTTCTGTTGTTATTATGATTTAAAAAGAGTAAACACAGTTGAGTGAAAGAAAAGTTTTTTTGTCATCATTCATATTCTCTGAAAAATGGCCAAGAAATTATTAATTCTGCCAGGGTATGTAAACTTATGAGCACAACTGTATATGTGCAGCGCTAATAAATTAAAATAAGATACGGCAGCCCTATTTAAAAAAAAAAAAAGCACCTCTATCAATCTTATAATAAATGTCACATATAAACAAAATGACCTGAAAAGAATAAACAATGCTCAATGTTAATACAGTGCACAATTATCATGTAAATCTTTTACACTTTGAACATGTAAAAATATGTGAATATAAGTAGTGAGCACTCATAATACTCATATAAGAATGTCTACCATAAATACTCATAACATTCATAGAAATACATATAAAAATAAAGTGACACTCTTAAATCGTGAAGTGGTTAAACTATATTGCATTAAATGTCCTCAGCACATATGGACAATGTCCCATAATAACAATAAAGCAAATGTGTTTGGATGTGCAACATATAAAGAAAATTGTGAAAAAGTCCAAGATGGTGTAATATGACAAATCACCGAGGTAATGATCAGGAAAAGGGTGGTTGATTGTTCCAGAAATCACAAACAGGAATCACCACTGTGAGAGATATCGCCACCGACTGAAATTGAAGAGGCTTACTGTAACGCGTGGACCCAATCGGCATACGCCTAATGGATCTAAACAGGCAGGGGTGAATAAAAATCTGGTAAGAATATTTTTTTCATGGCCAGTCTCTGTAGCGATTCAAAGGAACATTCGACTTCCACCATTAGCCCACACGCCTATAGAGAGCGACTATAGAGAGCCGTCACCTTCTCCCACAAGAATAAATCTTTTCTTCTCTATAATTCTCAGATGATGTATTCATCCAAAAAAAGAGACAAAAACACCTCCATATGGCATAAAACTGTATGGTTAAAAGGTTTATTAAAAGTCAGAACACTTATATTTCAGCTGATAAAAAAGCGCATCTCAAGGTATCTTTCAGTAAAACAGAACAAAGGACACAATGGCTTAAAGAGGCCTCGACCCAACACATTTCATCTACTTAGACATCATCTGGGGTGTGAGGCTGTCGCAATCATTGCATATAAATAAAAAATGTGACCCCCAAACAGACAATCAGCCTGTGACAAGGCGCGTGTAGTCAAATTTACTTCCTAGTGTAAACTAAGATGGCGCGGGTGCATATCAAGCCTTGGTTTGACACCAAAGCAAACACATTTATCAACCTCGTGCTCCCTATACATAACCGGGAAGTTAGCTCATCAAGCTTCGCTTTGAGGTGTAAAGGAGCGATGTTTCAAGTGTCATTATCAATCTGGAGCACATATGTAAGGTCCCCGCTCGATATGATTGAAGCTGAAACTAAAATATTTTTAGGGAGGTTAAATAACTCATATATGGCATGAGATAGACTTAATAAGTCAACAAAATGCGGTGTGTGGTTATAGATATATACTGATTGATTTAATCACAGCCGCTTGTCTGGCGCAGGTCCCAGTATTATAAACATAAATACAAAAATGTATTAAAAATTTTAGTTAAAACTTCATTGAATATATACAGTATCTCACAAAAGTGAGTACTCCCCTCACATTTTTGTAAATATTTTATTATATCTTTTCCATGTGACAACACTGAAGAAATGACACTTTGCTACAATGTAAAGTAGTAAGTGTACAGCTTGTATAACAGTGTAAATTTGCTGTCCCCTCAAAATAACTCAACACACAGCCATTAATGCCTACACCGCTGGCAACAAAAGTGAGTACACCCCTAAGTGAATATGTCCAAATTGGGCCCAAAGTGTCAATATTTTGTGTGGCCACCATTATTTTCCAAAACTGCCTTAACCCTCTTGGGCATGGAGTTCACCAGAGCTTCATAGGTTGCCACTGGAGTCCTCTTCCACTCCTCCAAGACGACATCACGGAGCTGGTGGATGTTAGAGACCTTGCGCTCCTCCACCTTCCGTTTGAGGATGCCCCACAGATGCGTAATAGGGTTTAGGCCTGGAGACATGCTTGGCAAGTCCATCACCTTTACCCTCAGCTTCTTTAGCAAGGCAGTGGTCATCTTGGAGGTGTGTTTGGGGTCGTTATCATACATACCTCCCAACTTTTTGAGATGGGAATGAAGGACACCTATCAGCAAAAGTATGCAGGCATAGGACACACCCCTTGCCACGACCCCTTAAAAGGAGAATTGTGCAAAAAAACAAGATTGGTTAAACTCACAAGTGCTTTTTTTACCACTACTATTCCTTTATATTGGCTTTTGGAATTTACAAATGCAGCAATTTAGAAATCCGAATGAAAAGTTTAGCACTGGGAAACACTTTTTGATAGATAAAAAGTGCATTTTATATACAACTATATAGATCAGACCAAAATGAGGGACAGATGAGGAGGAATGAGGGACAGAGGGACATTGCTCCAAATCAGGGACAGTCCCTTGAAATCAGGGACAGTTGGGAGCTATGATCATAATGGAATACTGCCCTGTGGCCCAGTCTCCGAAGGGAGGGGATCATGCTCTACTTCAGTATGTCACAGTACGTTGGCATTCATGGTTCCCTCAATAAACTGTAGCTCCCCAGTGCCGGCAGCACTCATGCAACCCCAGACCATGACACTCCCATTACCATGCTTGACTGTAGGCAAGACACACTTGTCTTTGTACTCCTCACCTGGTTGCCGCCACACACGCCCAGGCATGTACTGGCCATTGAGACTACCAAGAGTTTCCCAGTGGGCCGATGGCTCAGTGGGTCAGTTTCAGTGACAGCCTGTCAAAGTAATGTCTGCGCGGCTCGCGCAGCCATTAATTTGAGCACTGATGCGGCTGTATGGAGGGCAGGAGCCGCAGTCGGTCTACCTGCATTCACATTGCTCGTGTTATCAATATGTATCTGCAGCCCTGAGAATGATTAACAAATGATATTGCAGTCTCTCCCTTCCCCCCACCCCCCGCCTCTCCTCCCCCTTCCTCCTCTTGTCCCAGGGGAGTTATTGGTTGAATGGGGGGCTTCTACAATGTGATGAGAGTGCAGCAAGTTTTATCCGGAGTGCTGGGGAGTCTCCCTCCTGATGCAGCACTGATCTCAGTGAAGGAGGACCAGACCATTGACTTGATAAATCCCAGCCACACACTCCGAACACACTGCCAGCCACTACAATGGGAAGAACTACAAAGCTTCATATTATAGGAGGCTGAGCCATGGCAGACAGACAGAGGGTGGTGGTGGGGGGGCTCTGATTAATGTCAGATCTATCTTTCTGTTGCTTAACCTCTTCCCGACCAGTTTTACTGAGGAAGACTGGCATGGGCAGGCAAATCGCCGTCATGTTACGGCGACTGCGACGATCAGATTCGATCCAGAACCGATCAATCCACAGGCGCAGGTCAATCATATCTGGCCTGGACCTGGTGATCGCTCCTGGCGAATGAGATCCTTCCCCTGCATGTGTAAGTGTAAACACTGCAGGAGAAGTGATGTCATCTCTCCTCGTGGAAGTCTTTTTGTTCCAGAGAGAGGAGAGATAACATCTAACCGTGAGTTGCACCAACACTACACTGACATCAGTACACATAGGCACATATTTCACCGATCACGCCCCGATAACCCCCCTCAGGTAAGGTAGTTGTGGTTTTAATCTCATATATATATATATATATATATATATATATATATATACACATACACAAATTCCAGTTAGAAGTGGAGCAATTATCAAGGGGGACACCTGGGACTCTGGGAATGTGGGGGGGACTCTTAATGGCCAGAAACAACCTTCCGCAGGGTGGGTTACTGATATAAGGGGGAAACCTTTATATCAGTGCCCCTTACATTATTGTATTCACTCCCTCCTTACATCAGTGACCCCCCCTCAGACTAGCTTGGTGGTACTGTCACTGACCTCCTCTCAGGTGTACCTTGCAGGGCTCAATCAGTCGGCTCCAGCTTGGTGGCTTCGGTTTTCCTATAGTCTCCTCTCCACAGTTCACACAAGTCTGCCTTCTCCCATGACCCCCATCCTGGTGGCGCTCCCATTCTTGACTCCTCTCCAGACTCCCTCAGAGACTGCAGACATGATATAAGACAAGAGATGGTCAGAGGTTGCGAACATGATACAAGAGATGGTTAGAGGCTGCGGGCATAGTACAGGAGATGATCAGAGATTGCAGACATGATACAGGAGATGTCAGAGGCTGTGGACATGGTACAGGAGATGTCAAGATGTCAGAAGCTATGGGCATGGTACAGAAGATGTCAAGATGGCAGAGGCTGCGGGCATGGTACAGGAGATGTCGGAGGCTGTGGGCATGGTACAGGAGATGTCAAGATGTCAAAGGCTGCAGGCATGGTACAGGAGATGTCAGAGTCTGCGGGCATGGTACAGAAGATGTCAAGATGCCAGAGGCTGCGGGCATGGTACAGGGGATGTCAGAGGCTATGGACATGGTACAGAAGATGTCAAGATGTCAGAGGCTGTGGGCATGGTACAGGAGATCAATGCAGCCTCACCAGTGCCCATCAAATGCAGCTCACTGTGCCCATCAATGCAGCTCACTGTGCCCATCAATGCAGCCGCACTGTGCCCATCCATGCAGCCTCGCGGTGCCCATCGTGGCAGCCTCACTGTACCCATCATTGCAGCCTCACCCTGCCCACAATTGCAGCCTCACCCTGCCCACAATTGCAGCCTCACCCTGCCCACAATTGCAGCCTCACCCTGCCCACAATTGCAGCCTCACCCTGCCCACAATTGCAGCCTTACCGTGCCCACAATTGCAGCCGCTTTACCGTGCTCATCATTTCAGCCTCACTACAGTCAGTGCCTGGCTGGATTACACACAGCAGGCATCCAACTCCCACTGTGTGACAGTAAGAGGTCAGTGTGAAATGTTCAGCCGCGCTGCCTGTGACAAAAGTCCCGCCCTCCTCCTAGACCAGCTCGTGTGATAGAGAGAACACTGCGCCTTTCACATAATCTGGTCTAGGAGGAGGGCGGGACTTTTGTCACAGCGCGGCCGAACTTTTCTCACTCAGCTCCGTGCCTGCTGTGTGTGACAGGAGGAGGGAGGGGAGTGCTGCAGCCTCCCACAGCCACAGCTTAGCTCAAAGTGGCTCCAGGGCAGGCAGCCTACCGGGAAATGTCCCGGTATCCCAGTAGGCCAGTCCTGCCCTGGCCGAAGCATGTTTCGGCATATATGCTCTTTTTTTTAACTTAAGGCAGAGATTGCGTTAAAAAATGTTTTATTTTGACTATGTTTTATTGTATTTGCTTCGCAGGTATGACAAGTCTTACTGTTATACTGTAATGTTACTTTGTTTTATTGTTAACCATCATTTGCTTAGCAGGTACGCCATTCAGCTGCAGCCCGGCTTTATTTACCTTGACATCAACAGCGTTTGCTCCCACGATACGTAAATCAGCGACTCCAGCGCTGTTGGAGGTGATTTCACCATTACAGTAAAAAGAAAATGGTGCATGTATGCCCATCATTAGATGTGGGTGGATGAAGGGTGGTATTCTAATGGTGGGCATACCCACCGATCAAGCTTTTTTTCGTTCAGCCTATAGGCTGCATGAAAAAAAGAACATCACAATATATGCCCAACAAGGACCAGCAATGTACTAGTATGTTGCTGGACTTTGAGTGGTTATACCAGAATGATCATCTCGGTATCATTCTTTTCAGCCAGCAGTTGACTCATGTAAAAGCAATCCTAGTGGCTAGTTAGCCTCAAGACTGCTTTTCCAAGCATTGGGAGGGAACGTCCCTCCCTTCCACAGGCTTCCATGGTTTTCTCTGGCTCTCCTGTCCCAACAGGGAACCCAAGAATGCAGCCAGTGGTTCCACCAGCTGACTATAGAGTTGATCGGAGACCAGAACGGCTCCAATCATCTCTATGACCTAAGAAACCGGAAGCTACGACCATTTCATGACTTAGGTTTTGCCGGATATAAACAGCACCATTGGGAAATTGGGAAAGCATTTAATCACACTGATCTTGGTGTGGTCAGATGCTTTGAGAGCAGAGGGGAGATCTAGGGTATAATAGACCCCAATTTAAAAAAAGTACCTGTAACTACCTTTTGCTATCAAATTGGATATTTACCTTACCTAAGATAACAATAAAAATGATAAAAAAAAAAAAAAAAAAAAGCAAAATATAAAAAAAAACAAAAAAAAAAAAACCAACCCCTGTACCCCGCAAACTCGAACTCAAGCATCAGTCTGGTGTCATATTTAAACAGCAATTGCACTATGCATGTGAGGTATCACCACGAAGGTCAGATTGAGGGCAGTAATTTTAGCAGTAGACCTCCTCTGTAAATCTAAAGTGGTAACCTGTAAAGGTTTTTAAAGGCTTTTAAAAATGTATGTAGTTTATTGCCGCTGCATGTTTGTGCGCAATTTTAAAGCATGTCGTGTTTGGTATACATGTACTCAGCATAAGATCATCTTTTTTTATTTCATCAAACATTTGGGCAATATAGTGTGTTTTAGTGCATTAAAATAAAAAAAAAGTGTTTTTTTCAAAAAAAAAAAAAAAAAAAAATGCGTTTGAAAAATCGCTGAGCAAATACTGTGAGAAAATAAGTTGCAACACCCACCATTTTAATCTGTAGGGCCTTTGCTTTAAAAAAAAATATATAATGTTTGGGGGTTCAAAGTAATTTTTTAGCAAAAAAAAATTTTTCATTTAAACAAAAAGTGTCAGAAAAGGCTTTGTCTGCAAGTGGTTAGAAGAGTGGTTGGTGTGTGACATAAGCTTCTAAATGTTGTGCATAAAATTCCAGGACAGTTCAACCCCCCCCCCCCCCAAATGACCCCTTTTTGGAAAGTAGACACCCCAAGTTATTTGCTGAGAGGTATGTTGAGTCCATGGAATATTTGATATTTTGCCACAAGTTTTGGGAAAATGACAAATTTTTTTTCTTTTTTTTTGCATAAAGTTGTCACTAAATGATATATTGTTCAAACATGCCATGGGCATATGTGGAATTACACCCCAAAATACATTCTGCTGCTTCTCCTGATTACGGGGATACCACATGTGTGAGACTTTAGGAGCCTAGCCATGTACAGGACCCCGAAAACCGCCTTCAAGCTTTCTAAGGGCAAAAAATGGTGATTTAACTTCCTCACTACCTATCACAGTTTCGGAGGCCCTGAAATGTCAAGATAGCACAAAACCCCCACAAATGACCCCATTTTAGAAAGAAGACACTTCAAGCTTTTTGAAGAGAGGATGGGTATACCACATGTGTGAGTCTTTTTGGAAGCCTAGCCGCATACAGGACCCCAAAAACCAAGCACCGCCTTCTAAAGGCGTAAAATTGTGTTTTTTCTCCACACTACCTATCACAGTTTAGGAGGCCCTGAAATGTCCTGATAGCACAAAACCCCCCAAATGACCCCATTTTGGAAAGTAGACACCCCAAGGTATTTGCTAAGAGGCATGTTGAGTATCTTGTAGATCTCATTTATTTTTGAAAATGAAGAAAGAAAAGAAAAATTTTTTTTTTTCTTTTTTCAATTTTCAAAACTTTGTGACAAAAAGTGAGATCTGCAAAATACTCAACATGCCTCTCAGCAAATAGCTTGGGGTGACGCCTAAATACAGCGTGTTTATCCCAGTTTTATTGATTGCTGATACACTGATAAGTCAACAGATATACTGATTGATAATAGATCTTTAAATTGATATTAGAATTGTTGCCTTCTTATGCAGCGTACACACGGGCGAACTTTTCAGCAACAAAAGTCCGACGCTCTTTCCGACGGACTTTCGGCGGACTTCCGACGAACTTTCCGAACAAACGGACTTGCCTACACAGGACCACACCAAAGTCCGACTGATTCGTACGTGATGACATATGACCGGACTAAAATAAGGAAGTTGATAGCCAGTAGCCAATGGCTGCCCCAGCGTCGGTTTTCGTCCGTCGGACTAGCATACAGACGAGTGGACTTTGACCACACTCGAGTCCATTGGAAAGATTTGAAACATGTTCCGTTAGATTTTCAACCGAAAAAGTCAGCTGCAGGTCTGATGAAGCCCACACACGGTTGAATTGTCCAATGGACTCGGTCCGTCGGACCAGTCCGGTCAAAAAGTTTGCTCGTGTGTACGCAGCATTATACAACAGGTTTCAGCTCTAGTGATTGCTAATAGATTGTTGAGCTAATAGATATATTGATTGCTGATGGATATTAGAATTTTTGCTTTATACAACAGATTCCAGTTCTATTGGTGCTGAAGTTTCTGAAATTCCAGCCAATGAGGCTGTAGCAATGTTCCTGCATGACGTTAGCCCTCCCACTTAACTTGTTCACTTGTTTTTGTGCGTGTTTGCAAAATTAAAGTGGGCCGGTCTGGATGAAGTCCAGGGCCAAATTTTTGTCCTAGTCCAGCCCTGCACACACTTGACACCATCTGACCAAAATAAGTTTATCTTGGTCTCATCAGACCACAGGACATGGTTCCAGTAATCCACTGTTTGCAGGCTTTCTTGTGCATTGTCTTTAGAAGAGACTTCCTTCTGGGAAGACAGCCATGCAGACCAATTTGATGCAGTGTACGGTGTATGGTCTAAACACTGACAGGCTGACCCCCCCACCCCTTCAACCTCTGTAGCAATGCTGGCAGCACTCATACATCTATTTCCCAAAGACAACCTCTGGATATGACGCTGAGCATGTGCACTCAATTTATTTGGTCGACCATGGCGAGGCCTGTTCTGAGTAGAACTTGTCCTGTTAAACCTCTGTATGGTCTTGGCCACCACTCTGCAGCTCAGTTTCAAGGTCTTAGCAGTCTTCTTATAGCCTAGGCCAGGGATATGCAATTAGCGGACCTCCAGCTGTTGCAAAACTACAAGTCCCATCATGCCTCTGCCTCTGGGTGTCATGCTTGTGGCTGTCAGAGTCTTGCTATGCCTCATGGGACTTGTAGTTCTGCAACAGCTGGATGTCCGCTAATTGCATATCCCTGGCCTAGGCCATCTTTATGTAGAGCAAAAATTATTTTTTTCAAATCCTCAGAGAGTGAGAGCGATAACACCAGATTTAACACACCTGCTCCCCATTCACACCTGAGACCTTGTAACACTAACGAGTCACATGACACAGAAGAGGGAAAATGGCTAATTGGGCCTAATTTGGACATTTTCACTTAGGGGTGTACTCACTTTTGTTGCCAGCGGTTTAGACATTAATGGTGTGTGGAGTTATTTTGAGGGGACAGGAAATTTACACTGTTATACAAGCTGTATTTATTTATTTATTATTTATTTCAGGTACTTATATAGCGCTGTCAATTTACGCAGCGCTTTACATATACATTGTACATTCACATCAGTCCCTACCCTCAAGGAGCTTACAATCTAAGGTCCCTAACTCACATTCATACATACTAGGGACAATTTTAGACAGGATCAAATTAACCTACCAGCATGTCTTTGGACATGTATACTGTATACTCACTATTGTAGCAAAGTGTCATTTCTTCAGTGATGTCACATTAAAAGATATAATAAAATAGTTACAAAAATGTGATGGGTGTACTTACCTTTGTGAGATACTGTAGTATGTAAACTATGAAAAAAATACGTAAAAATTGAATTGTTAATCAAATAATATGGTGACATTAATTTGGATTATAAATTCCATATTCAATGCACATAGAAGTAAACATAACACTTGATGTTCTATATATCCAGTATGTGAACAAAAAAACTGAAATATATGCTAACTTTAATACTTTAAAAAAATAAATAGATTGAAAATATACATTTTTTTTTTTTTTTTTTTTTAATATTTTCAATCTATTATTCATTTTTTAAAAAGTATTAAAGTTAGTATATAATTCAGTTTTTTGTTCACATATCACAAAGGAAGGTGACCTATGACCAGGGCCTTGTGAGTACAGACTCCCTAAGGAATCCTAGAGACTGGTGTTGCTGAATCCCCCTCTGGGTGCTAGAAGTCAGCTGCTGGGTGTAGACTAAAGGGGAAACCGCCTGGTGTCTTGAAGAACAGAGTCCATTCAACTTCTACTACTTCTGTACAGTCTGCTACACAGTTCAACCGAGTTAGCTGTCCTCACGTGTGAGTAGTTTAATTGGAGTATCCTACTATCCCCCTTATCCCATCCAAGTTCCTAAACTAAATTATAACAAACAAAAAAAAACGCTACAATCCCTAGACTGCTCTTCGAAGTAACGAGCGGAAGTTGTGCACCTGGCTGTGGGAAATACTGTGTGCCTGGCTGCAGGGCTGAATTAAGGGAAGACTTGGGAAAATACTAGTGGCTCCTATGGGGTAGTGCTACACTTAAAATTGCACATGCCTGTGAAATGGCAACAATTAACAGTACCTAAAATTAGGTAACATAGGTGACACTTTAAAAGCCTCTACAGGTTATTAGTTTAGAGTTAATCATGAATTATGAACTCTGGAATTATTACTCTCACTCCAACATTCGTGATAATAAGTCACATGTGTGATGCAGTCACTATTTACATATGCGTGCTGGACCTATTTGCGCATTTGCGTGCATACGCAGGGGGATGGGGTGCTTTTAAAGTTTTTTAATTGAATTCTATCTATTTCATTTAAATCTTTTTTTTTTTTTTACAATTAACTTTATTGCTATCACAAGGAGGTGAACAAGCCCCCTTGTGAAAGCTTTGGGCAGTGACAGGTACCCTTTTATGGAGACATCGGAAGTATGTTAGACCTCCAATGCCTCCCCTGCCCTCTAAGTCAGATAATCAAACACAGATTAGCAAAGGTGGAAGCCTATTGCATTGAGAGGAAAGCAGTCATAGGTGTGCACAGCCTATTGTATTAGGGTGTGCACCCCAAATTAAAAAAATGTTAATAGGGCAGTGGATGGTGTCAGTAGAGCAGTGGATTGGTCAGTGGGGCAGAGGACGGTGTCAGTAGTTTTTTATTTTTATTACTTTATTTAATAATTTTTTTTTTACATTTTCTTTTAGGAGCCCCGTTGGGGGGGCTTTGGTGAAATAGCAGGGAGAATCTGTGCCCAGGCACAACCGACACACCCCCTGTGCACGCCTATAGATGCAGTCATTAAAGCAAAAGCTGCCCAAGCAGAAGCACAAGTCACCCAAGCATGAGCACAGGCAGAAGCCTTGCTAAAAGTTCTTGAGAAACGGTAAGCTACAGCTATGAGTGAGCTAAGAGTTTTGGATCAAGCTGCGATGGTAGATGAAGAAATTGATCATCCTATTGTGACAGGCTTTGATGACCCTGCAATTTCTCCAAAGCCAGAATGTCAACAGAGTTGCACAGGACACTTCAAATCCTGTACACCAGGGATAGACAACCTTAATGAGGTGGAGATCTACCTGAACAACATGGGAGAAGTAAAAAAAAATCACTGGGCACAGTGTCTCCTCCTCACACCTGATTTAAACCTCTAATTGCCGTACTACCATGTCCCAATCACGTGCAGTGCACGGCAATCATGGGTTTAAATCAGATGAGGCAGAGCCAGTAGCCAAAAGGTGTACACATGCTGCAGCAGGAATTAAACCCCTGTTGCTTTGGTGGGTGCTAACACCTGCCAATCATGAGCCATTCAAGTAAATGGGGCCACTCTGCAAGAGTCCTGCAACTGCATGCTTCTGCGGGGTCCAAGGGGTTAAAGAAGGTGGTGAGAAAGCAACAACGCTGCCTTCGTTAACTCCTTTTTTGCTGTACTGCACAAAGTTGCAGGACATTTGCAGAGTTGTCTCATTCACTTGAATGGGTCATGTTTGGCAGGTGCTACACCCACCGACCATGACAGGGTGTATAACTCCTGCTGTGACTGCAACATGTGTACACCCCTGACCACTACAGCTAAAGGGAGTGCGGTTGGGGTGGGGGTGGTAGAAACACCACCCCTCAAACTGAATTGAACCCTTACTGTCCTGAGCCCCCTATAAAGCTGCTGGGTTAGCTGTACTTTGCCATAGGTTTCTATTCAATCCTGCTGGTGTGGTGCTCTTTCTGAAAGCACACCAAACCTCCTGCATTCAGAATGGGACAGGAGCCAGTGCTACAGATGAGGTATCAGCTTATGCAGCTCTTGCTCTCTACTATAGCTTCAACTTTACAAGTAGTCCATCTGCATTGCATTCTGTTTGATGCTCTGGAATGGTGGTTCAGCAAGCCCAGCCTGTGATTTACTAGTCACCTGTCTGCAATCTACTGGTAGATTGCGATCTGCAGGTTGATGACCCCTGCTGTACACCAACACACAGTACAGTCACTAGCAGAAGAAGCTGCAGTAATTAACACCACAAGTTACCCTTGAGATCCCTATGGGACCTCCAGACTTCAAGCCTTCACCTGGCCTAAGCCCATCTGCTACTTCATTCTCTCCTCCAATACCCAAACATCAGTTATTAGTTACTTCCACTTTTAGCAATGGTAAAGAAACACCTCTCATGACAAGGTTGGAAAGAACTGATATTGCTAAGTACATAACTTGCACAGAACTTATTAATACTAGGTTCATGAATTTCAACAATTGCCACAGAATTACATGACTAGTAGATCACATCAGTAGTCAAGGACCTTTTCATTCCACCTATATAGGAACTTGGCCTGTTAATCAAATAGTTAGGCCCTCAATCATCAGACTGTGTTAAAAGACTTATGCCCCGTACACACGGTCGGATTTTCCGATGGAAAATGTCCGATCAGAGCGTGTTGTCGGAAATTCCGACTGTGTGTGGGCTCCATCGGACATTTTCCATCGGATTTTCCGACACACAAAGTTGGAGAGCAGGAGATAAAATTTTCCGACAACAAAATCCGTTGTCGGAAATTCCGATCGTGTGTACACAAATCCGACGGATAAGGTGCCACGCATGCTCAGAATAAATAAAGAGATGAAAGCTATTGGCCACTGCCCCGTTTATAGTCCCGACGTACGTGTTTTACGTCACCGCGTTTAGAACGATCGGATTTTCCGACAACTTTGTGTGACCGTGTGTATGCAAGACAAGTTTGAGCCAACATCCGTCGGAAAAAATCCTAGGATTTTGTTGTCGGAATGTCCGAACAAAGTCCGACCGTGTGTACGGGGCATTAAAGTGTCAAAAAAGGCAAAACTTTATTTTTTCATTTTGGATAGAGCAAGAGAGGATTATAACCTGTTTTATAAGTCTGTTTTTTGCCATCTGTGTACCATTGGGTGATTTCCCTTAATTTCCTGTCCCATAGCAAAACAGGAAGTGAAAGGGAATCCCTTCTCAGTGAGAGAACTCCAAGGTGTCACCAGAACCATAGCCCCCATTGGAAGGTTTCCCCTCTATTTTTTGCTCAGATGTGAAATTTTATTTTACTTTCACTTTGCTGATAATAGTAAACAGGACAATTCGAGATGGTGAAGCTACCTACTGAGGACACAGACAGCAAAGAAAATTGGATTGTTCTAATACATCTCCAATCTATCCAAAACAAAAAAAAAAAATTACCTTTAGTGACACTTTATCCACTTCAATACAAGGCACTTTCATTCCCCTCTGGCCCAGGCCAATTTTCAGCACTTTCACACTTTGAATGACAATTGCATGGTCATTCAACACTGTACCCATGTAAAATTTTTATGACTTTTTCACATAAATAAAGCTTTCTTTTGGTGGTATTTAATCACCACTGGGTTTTTTATTTTTTGCTAAATAAATGAAAAAAACGACAATTTCCTATCAAATACTTACCATCATTTTCCTTTCCCGATGGACTCCATGGCAGCATATGTTTGGGTAGCCCCACCCTCGCTCCTTCCCAATAGGACCCCAATCCCATAAATTGTCAGGCTGATCCAGAGGCCGTGTTCCGTAACTAGCCTACTCATGACACTGGGAGGGAACTCCTGCTGCCATGGAGTCCATCAGGAAAGCAAAATTACGCTAAGTATTTGATAGGAAATTTTCTGTTTACCTAACAGACTTCCATGGCAGCATACGTTTGAGAACTAACTAGCCCAAAAACAAGGGTGGGATGCTGAAAAAAGTAGGGTTCAAATAATAGCATTTAGTCAACAGAAAACTCTATGGATTTTAACAGTATAAGGAAGCTAGCTACACCCCACAATCAGCCAGAACAGCCTTAATGGAAGACATATAATCCACCTAAAAATATTCTTGGCACCCTTTCACAGGGATCCCACAAAGCCTACACACTCCTGGTTGAGTGTTTAGTGACTGCTTCCATAGAAACTAAGCCCTAAGCTCTATAAGCTTAATTAGCTGGAATGACCCATCCAGCAGTGATTGTGGATGATCTCTCTGCCACGCTGGTTCTGCTAGAGAGAGTGACAAATATGTCCTAAAACTCTGAGCAAAGCTGTAGCTTAAGAGCATGCTTGAAGTATTCCAATATTCATTCCATGGAACCAGTTATCCTTAGTAGTCCTGCATATGAGAGGAACAAAACTTTTGTTCTCATAGGATGTCGAAGATGGATCCAGTATGGATATAAACACTACCCATACTAGGCAGCAGGGCTTTTTTTCAGGGGGAACTTGGTGGAACTCAGTTCCACCACCTCTGGCTCAGACTCTTTGGTGCCTGATCACAATCACTTGTAAACACAGAGGTCTGGTTTCTGTGTTTACTAGTGACAGCTCTGCACTCTGTATGTAATGCAATCCTGGTACTTAAAGTGGAGTTCCACCCACTTTTACAACTCTTCAGCATCCCTCACTAAACTGCGCACTGTAAACGAATTGGATATTTTTTACTTTTTTTTCTCAGCACCTACTGTATATCTGCTGTATTCATTTTTCACTTCCTCCTCCCTGGCCGTGGCCCATCGCATCATTTCCTGTTTGCAGTGACTTCTGGGAAGGGGCGGCAACTTCCTCTGATACTGCCGTTGCTATGGAAACCTGACCTGAAACCCATTACACTGCTTGTGCTGCACTGAGCATGTGCGAGATCTGCAAGGATGAGATCCAGGAAGAAATACAGTCTGGCTTCAGATGCCCAGACTTAAGATGGCCACGGCCTGCTGTAAGTTTATAAAATAACAAACTACTGCTATAAACTAACAAAACTGACCTTAGTTTACAGACTAACTTTACTAGAATACATTAAGCTTGTGTATTATAGAGGTATTTTTATTTAAAGAGTATAATTTCGGCCGAAATACCACTTTAATGCCCCTTTAAGACTCTCCTTCTGTTTTTGTGAAATTTGACTGAACACACCCAGTATTTGATGTGATTTGGAGGGTGTGTGTAGGGGGAGGGGTTTTGTGGGGCAGTGGTTAAGTTCCAGCACTTATTGTTTGAGAAAAAAAGCCCTGCTAGGCAGAATGTCAACAAGGATCCCTCACGACACAAGGCCCAGATCCCAGAAAACCTCCTGACTGAGGAAAAAAGAAACCTTAGAGAAGCTGCCTTCATGACTGAGCCTTTACTCAAAACTGGACTGAAAGAAATCACATCTGGAGCAGCAAGCTGAGAGATTGACATCATGGCTCAATCCTTACTCCAACTGGACTGGAGGTGATCCCATCTGGAGCTGTAAGTAACCATATGTAGCACTAACTCTCGGTGGAGCTGCTGGTTTAAAGCGGGCTGTTACCTTCACTCTCGATACCTCTGTTTCACCGGCACCGGGTCTAGGGTCCCGTTGAGTTCACCTCTGGACGATGTAGGCACCAAAAAAACTTGAGTATATTTTCCAATGCTTTATTGAACAAGTAATAAAAGGAAGTAGCAGGAAAGAGGCAGAAGGAAAGTTGCAGGGAAGCTCAAATACCTTCCCTTAGTATTCTTTAGAACATTCTTTGGAATTGAACACTTGTAATTGAATGCACTCCCCTTGTGGGATTCAATCTTTGCCCGCCTGGATAGGCCTCTCTCACTTGCCTAGCAGCCAGTACGCAGCTCGAACAAAAGTCTCTGCCACAGACTTGTTTGGAATAAAACCCGTACGATCCTCTGCCGCAGGATGTATTGGTTTGCGATGAATGTCAGACACAGTACTTGAACCTTTAGGCCAACCCGGCAGTACTATGCAGTAAGATTACTTCAGTATACGTCCTCCAACCGAGTCACCAGGCCCCTCTCCAGACCAGCACTCTGCATGATCCTTCCATGACGGGTCCTCCCCTGGGATCTCCCCGGTTGTCCAGCTTCTTCACTCAGGATAGACAGCTCAGGGCCATTCCTCTGCTGCTGCGGTAGGCCCCAGACAGGCTTCTGGGCCCACCCACACGCCACAGCGATGTGGGCCTCCGGAATGGAGGACCACGAGGCGGTACTCTTAACGCATACCTGTCGGCCAGGAGGGCCAGCAGGTGGCTGAAAAACGAACCCCTAAACATGGCGTCTGTTCCATAAATACCCTCTCCCAGAATGCAACTCGGAGGACCACCTCCACCGAGTCGTCTCCGGGACAGAGGAACACTCATACGCTTCAACACGTTGCCTTTCCAACACCAGCCCATGGTGACAACAACACCCACCGGCACAGTGTGGAACTACACGCAACTCAGCCAAGCTGGAACAGAGGCAAATCTAACTTCACCTAACAAGTAACCCACAAGATTTACCCATCAGCGGTAGATTAAAAATCTACCAGCGCTACACATAGAATCCTTCCTAGCCTAAAGCTTTGATCTTGGCGTCATGGCTGATGAGATAGCCCTTAGAGTGCATGTCTCAATAGCTCAGTCTTTACCCAAGCTGGACTGAAAGATATCTCATCTGGAGCTGGCAAGGAAGTCCAGAGCAAGTAGTAACTCCCACCTAGAGAGTCTTGGCTCTAGGGTGCCCACATGTCCCGGATTGCCCAGGACAATCCCGCAATTAGCAGGTCTGTCCCGGGTCCCGGGCACCCTCATTCCAGGACAATACAGTGTCCCGGAATGGCCCTGGGTCGATCTAATGCCCCCTAAAATAGCCTTTGCATTGTCTCTGTCCCTCACTGTCTCAGCCTGTGGTGGACCCCTTGCTGGCAGAGACCCTTTTTACTTAATTCATCACCGCCGCTGGCTCAGTGCCCAAACTGGTTGCTACCTGCCGTCCGCTTGGCGTGTAGCAACCAGTGACGTCATGAGCAGGAGAGAGGCAGAGACCAATCACAGCGGAGGAGATTTAACTTCCTCCTCCGCGCCTATTGTTTAGCTCCACCCACCTCCTCCCTGCATGTTCGAGTCCAGCCAGGCAGCGGCATGCAGAAGAAACTTCTAAGACTGTAGTGCACAAATGAAAGGAGAGATGGTAGAAAGGCAAGTAAACTGCTAAACACTCACCAACATGACAGATCCATCGGGGCTAAAATCCTGTCAGCTCTCCCCCAGCAGCCAGAGTTCTGTGCTGAACTGTCAGCACTTCATAGAAACAGTGTGTCAGCCTGGACTGAGTAAGCCTCTCAGTGCACTATGCAGAGAGGAAGGCAGGCAGATAAGGGTCAGCAGATGAGGGTCGGCAGGAGAGGACACAGACAGGTGACATTAAACCCTGGATGGAAGAAGGACACATCCTTAGATATTAGGGCAGGGTTCATGCTGGGACTTGAAATCCTTCACTTTTGGGGGATGTGACCCCCCCCGCCCGCCAAAAGTGAAGAACTACAGGTCCCAGCATGAACCCCTCAGAGCTGAAGATGTTTCCCTCATCACTGCACACATAATAACTCCTCACACCAGGCCCTTCTGTCCAGCTGCTCACTGTCTCTTCTCTCCCACTACTTGTGTGGCTCTCACTTCACCTGCAGCAGCCCCCCCCCCCCTCCTTCAGACCCCTTTCACACTGGAGCTTTTTGCAAGCGCTATAGCGTTAAAATAGCGCCTGCAAAACGCCTCAAAACAGCTGCTACATTCATTCCAGTGTGAAAGCCGAGGGCTTTCACACTGGAGCGGTGCACTGGCAGGGCGTCAGAAGAAGTCCTGCCAGCAGCTTCTTTGGAGTGGTGAACTCACCGCTTCTCCACCACTGCTCCCCATTGAAATCAATGGGGCAGCGCTGTGATACTGGCAGCAAAACGCTGCTCTGGCGGCGTTTTGCAGGCAGATCTAACCCCTTTTTGGCCGCTAGCAGGGGTTAAAACAGCCCCGCTAGTGACCGAATAGTGCTGCTAAAACTACGGTAAAGCGGTGCTAAAAGTAGCGCTGCTTTACCACTGACGCCCGGGCGTTGGCATGTGAAAGGGGTCTTATCCTCAGCCTTTCATGTTCTGCCACTTTTTCACCTACTAGTTCTCTGTATGCTAAGCAATCCTCTCAGCAGTGGCCCATCTCTCATCTGCAACTATCACAGCCTCAGAATCTTGCCAGCATTCCATTCTTTGCTCCTTCAACCTGCCAGAATTTTTTTTTTCTCCACTGCAACGGTGTAACTACAGGGGTCACCATTGCAACCCAGCCTCATACTCCAGGGGGCCCATGCAGCTTCCCTCTAAACCTGCATAGGAGGGGCAACATATAGGAGAACTGATGCCCTCCATGTTCTCGCAGCCACTGAATGCCTGCAGGTGGTAAAGGAGGAAAAGCGGGCATTCAGTAGCTGCAAGAAGAACATGGAGGGCATCAGTTCCTATATATGCCGCCCCTCCTATACAGTTTACTTCTGCTGCCCACAGGTCCCTCAACGCTCTCCTGGCCCCTCTGTGATCTTCCCCAGCAACTTCTCTGCTCTCTCCCACCCCCCCTTCTCGAACCCCCTGCTGTCCTCTGATCCCACCTGTGCTCTTCTTCAGACCCCCCTGTGCTGTTCTCTGATCTGAGGTCTGTTGTTAAGCTTATATTATTATATGTATATAGATGGACTGAGGAGGGGGACAGGGACAGTGATCATGAAAAAAGTAAAAAGCGCCCCCCCCCAGCACATTTCTGACCTCCACCTCTCTACTAGCACAAGTGGAAGGGGAGGGGGTCAGTACTGTGAGGGGGGTCTGTACTTAATGGAGAGGGGGGTCCGTACATATACATATATATATATATATATATATATATATACACACACATACATATACATATATATATATATATATATATATATATATATATATATATATATATATATATATATATATATATATATATATATATATATATATATATATATATATATATATATATATATATATATATATATATATATATATATATATATATATATATATATAAAAATACATTTCAAGCATGGTGTTGGGATGATATAAGTGCTAAAAGCAGCCATTCACCCGACAAATCACTCGCCGCCGAAATCCCGTCAACCCGGAGACTACATTCAACACAAAGCTCCCCTCCCCAGTCCTTGGCAAAATTGTCCCTGAATGGCAGTTTGGAAATGTGGTCACCCTACTTGGCTCTCCTTAGAGTCTCAGATGCAACCCCCATCAAAGTTTTGGACGAGTAAGGGATAGTCCACCCATGAGACACTGGATATGACAGGGACTGCAGAGACCAGAATGTACCTGACCAGAGGACTGAAGCAAAAGAAAACCAAGCAGTCCAAATTGAACAAGCTTTATTCAAATCCCTTTGTAGGATTTATAGATATTAGTTTAGAGAAACAACAGCCAAGCCTGATCAGTCTCTTCCTCCCAGGTTGAGAAACTGGAAGAGATGAACAAGGGGCGAGTCTTTCATTCTGTGACAGAAGATCGCAACCGAGAGAAAGGACTTCCATCCGATAACCCGGTATCAAAAGCAGGAACCAAGGCCTGTTTGGCCAATAGCGAATTACTGCAATAATTGCCACAGTATTTAGCAACTGACCACAAAAAACTGTATTTGGATCGGACTGGAGGAAAAGCATATGGCTTGTGAGAACTTTCCTGATCTGTCACAGCATCCGCAACCAGGGCTTGGCCCAGGCCCCTGGGGAAAAGCTTTGCAGCTTGTAATAAGCAGAAGCTAGCAGATCTAACTCTGACATCTTGTCCACATGAAATCTACTTGGAGGAACTTGGATGTAGGAACCACTTGTTGCCCAATTGGGCCACAGAATATGGATTCTTCCCAGTTCTGAATGCAGACTAAAATGAGATGTTGGAGAGATTGTCCCACTTGTCAGAATTTAGGATAGAATTAATATTCTTCATCCCAACTTCCATTGCACTGGAATAGAGGCATAGGTTAAGGCAGGTTCACAGGCTGCAACTGCAGACCAACACATAAAATTACCACCAGATGATGCAACACTCCCAAGGACACAGTCCAGCATCATAATTGAGTATACCCCTGAAGGACACAGCCTCTTCGAATGGCAACTCTGTTCATACGGCTAAGCTCATGAAGGCCACATCAACCAAATACCTTCTTACCTTCATGCATAAACCTTGTGCCTTTACAACCGCTTTAAACATCATAGCGAAAAAAGGCAGCACACTCCTTTGGAAGTGCTAAAAATACTTGCATTGCAGGTACCTCTGCAGGATCTTACATTTAGGCACCCTAACAGCCTTACAAAGGGAAGGTACAAAACACTGCTTATAGATCATTCTCATCTGCATCATCCTTTTAGGAATTGTTTAAAGAGGGTTAAATTGGCCAGTTGACTGGTCCTGCAAAGAAAAAGCGTGACATTGTCAGAGTAGAGAATCTTTGCACAGGGAGAGTTGTAACAGACTCCTTTAGGGTGTCTTGACTACCTGTGGCAACCTGTTGGTCGCTGTGATCTTCCTCCCTTTATGCCTAAACAAAGCAGGAAGTTCATACAGGGTTTTACCTGCAAAGGTATGAGCAACAAAACGGAAAATTGTATACTCACCTTCCCGTAATTTTCCTTTCCTGGTGCATCTTCATGGCAGCATACATATGGGTTGTGACTCCGTCCCCACAACCTGATAGGACTGGTTAACTATAAATCAAAGACAGACCCAGCTCACAGCATTCTCTGCAACTCTCACCATTTGGGTGGGTATCTGTATGCTGCCATGAAGATGCACCAGGAAAGGAAAATTACAGAAAGGTGAGTATACAATTTTCCGTTTTCCTGGTGCATCATGGCAGCATACATATGGGGACTAACTCGCCATACGGGAGGGTGCAAGAAAAATGTTGTAATCATCAGTAGCGCAAGTGCACCATGAATTTTTCCAAACTTTACTGTCGTTAGCTGGGTTCACCTATGAAAATGTAATGAAAGTGTCCTGGGAGGACCACATTGCTGACTTGCAAATAACCTCAGGAGACACTCAGCGCGGAGCTGTCCACAGAGCTGGCACTGCCCTAGTTAAATGTGCTCTTAAGACCTCCAAAACAGGAAGGCCTTGAAGAGTAGGCTCTTTTAATTGTCTTAACAATCTAGGAGGTGACTGAACGTGTTGATGCTGACTGACCCTTCCTTAAGCCATGCTGGAACCAAGTACATATTTCAGCTTTCCTGAATGAAAGGGTAGCTGCCAAGCAGGTCACCAGCGTTAGCTCAACCTACAGGGGATGTGGTTCCCACTCAACCAAGAAAGACGTGAAATTGACTTCCTGGTTAAATTGGAAGGAGAAAGACACCCCATGGATAAAAGCAGTCTGGAGTTTTAGGACTATTCTGTTCTGTCCGGGTATAATGTTAAGTGAGGCTCCTTGAGTGCAAAGCCTGTAGCTCCGACATCCTTCTTCACAGAGGTTGTAGCAACTAGAAATATGGTCTTTAGGGTTTGCAGAGTGTAGTCAATTCTGTAGGATAGAAATGAGTCTTTGATAGAAATGGGGACCATAAGCAAGTTCCACATAGGGAACAATGGTTTCCTGGGAGGCCTATAACTTCATGCAAGCCTTTTAAGAATTGCATCACTTAGGGTTAAGGACTCCTTAAACCCCTGCAAGTGCAGACAAAGGTGAACTTCGAGCTTTAAACATATTTGAACCTAGGCCCCGGTTCAGCCCCAGTTGTAAGAACTGTGGAACCTTGGCTGGTTTAGGTGATAAAGGACACCAGGCTTTTGCTGTGTGAGATCTGCATCATTTTCCCATATTCTTTAGGTAAATTTAATTCATGAAGACCTCTCTGGTTTGACACAAGGTAGGCACTACCTGCATTGAGCATACTTGACTTGGTAGCCACTGCCTCTCAACTTCCATGCCGTCAAAAGTAGTCTCTTGGAGCTGGATGGCAAAACTGTCCATGAGAGAGCAAATCCGTCATCACTGGAAGGGGCAGTGGTGATTCAATGCTTAAGAGTAGGAGCGAGAGACACTAGAGCCTCCTAAGCCAAAATGGCACATTTGCAATTATTGTTACAGGAAGCTCCACTGACAGCCTAAGAATTCTAACCTTCCACTGCTGCCTAGGCACAGTACAAATCTTGCTCCTCTTGCTAAAAGGAGTGAATGACAGAAGTGCTTTGAACACTACTCGGTTCAAGAAATTCAATACTATTCCTCATAAGCTTAACATCCCATGACCTTAAGCAGCCTGGTCTTTGAAATGAGTCCCCCAACCTTTCTAGCTGGGGTCTGATAATGTCCCATCTGAGAATTGGTCAGTTACGAAGAGCCAAGGATACTTCGGCACTGTTCTGCTGGAAGAGACTTCACTCCCAATGTACCTTTGGCTTTCTCTATCAGAGGATGGAAATTCCCTTGAGGATGAATTGGGACAAGAAGGTGTCTGATAAACCTACAGGAGAATCCAGTCACCCAGATTTATGAATATTATAATTGATTGGAGGTTTTCCATCTTGCAGGACTCTAACTTCCTGTGCTGCTTGTCAATTTATTTTTTTTTTTTTAACTTTAGCACTGGGCACAGATTACCTGGTTTTCATTTTTTTATTTTTGCTAGGAACAGAGGTGAACCGAATCCTCATCTCCCATGGGTAACTGGAACCTTCACGATTACACTTTTTTTTTTTCTATCCAGCTACAAAACGGGAACAGAATTTTTTACTTTCCCATCAACTCTGGTAGCCTGGCTGACTGGAAGAGATTGAAAGGTGGACTTCCCACCTGTCAATGTTATATGATCGGTATGCTCATTGAATTATGCCCCTGCATGTGTGAGTTTGTCATGTTATACTTTTTCAATAAAAATTATTGTACCAGAAAGGCGGACCTCCTTAAAACTTCCGCCAATGTCACGCCAATATAGCTGATATGGCTCACTGATCCTGAAGGTTTTCCCTCCAGGTGTGTGCATAAAGCTTTGCACAGGCACCCCCTGGATTAGTGCACCTTTAAAAGGGACTTCCACTGTTCTCCTAAGACAGGAGCCTTAGAGCTTTAAGGCTTCAATATTGAAGATTGGGTACTTCTCTGGTTCATTTACTAATCTTTTTCCCAGTCCGTACGATCTTGCCTCCTGGTGTCTACTTGGGAGTCGCCACCTGTATGCTGGACCTTTGAATTTTCTGTTTTTTTGTCAGATGATATTTGCCCCGACCTGCTAATGGTCACCCTTGAGGCGGCTGTATCCTGTCTACTCCCAAATAGATTGGATCTGTGTTCTGGTGTCTTGCACTTTTTTTTTTTTTGGTGGGATCCACCAACCATGGCTTCAGCCATAATGCACTCCTTGCCGTGACCGCGGGGAACACCGCTCTTGAAAAACATCAATTAATGTCTGACACATCCACCATAGAGTATGCCGCCAATTTCAGCTCTTACAAAGCTGTTACCACCTTGTCTCTTCACTTCTTCCAGACGAGCTTATTGAAAGGGTTACACCACTTTTTTTTCAGGGCTGCAGTTTCTGTAAAATGCAATTAAACATGACCATCTGGAGGTGCTCTGCACACAGAATGTGTAACACCCCCCTAAACATAATTTCCCAAAAGTCTGCACCAAGATAAAAGTCAGATTCTTTGGCATCCACCACAATAAAAATTTCATTTTTGATAAGATACTACCAAAAGGGAATCACGTCTAAAGGGATGCAGACCCTGCCACTTTCCTCAGAGTCCTGCAAATACAGCAACTGGTTGACAATTATGAAACCACTCCCATTAAGACTCATTCAGCACATGGGCTGGTTATTGCTGGTGTGCCAGCACCTGCAGATGCTACACTATGAAGGAGCACTTCAGATCTAGATCTAATTTTCAGACTAGAGCCTCCTTGAATGTGACATGTCTTGCCAGCTACATTCGTGATGCATCCATCATCACAGAAGACTGCAGCAGGTTGACCTCTAGCTTTTTCAGGGTATACAGTTTTGACAGCCTGTTTATAGGGGCATTTTTCTCTGTTGTTCAGTGAAGGAAATTAGTACTTTCTTACTTCAACCCAGGCAATTGTGTCCTTAGCTTGCAAAAAAAGTCTCTATTGGGCAATCTTCAAAGCTTGTGCTAGCTTTCCTATTTGAACACCACCTACTGGTTCTGGTTGGAAGTGCTAGGCAATTTATGCACTGTAGCTTGTCAAGCAATGACTTTCCACCACAAATGCAGCAACCATTAGGGCTGGTAATCTGTGGTGTCCGTAAACAGGGAGCAAACAAAATGAGAGGTGAGAAGATGACATTGGTCAATGTTGCCTGTATGTCTGTGCTTTGAAGGGTGACTGTTTTGGCTTTTAGCAGGGTCTCTTCACCTTGAGGTCCTTGCAGGGCTGTATAGTGCTTGTTCCAGGCAGATTTGACATACTAGCTTGGCAGGCAAATGACCTTCCACCACAAATGCAGCGACTATTAGGGCTGGTAACTTGTGATGTTTGTAAATGGGGAGCAATGATAATGAGGGGTGAGATGATGAGTTTAATCAACATTGCCTCGATGTCTATTCTTAGATGGTGACTTGTCTTGACCGTCAGAAGGCTCCCTCCATCTTGTAGGACTATAGATATTGTCTCTCTTTCTCAATCTTCACTACTTACCTAATCCCTATACCTTAAAAGCAATGGGTGGTCTGGCTGGACAGCGTTTCCCATAGAAACAGAGCAAAGCAGCAGACTGAAATGAAAATCAGCATAAGCTAAGTCTCCACTATTGCGACCCGAAAGTCGCAAGATTTTGCTATAATTTGATGCGACTTGAAGCAATGCCTGTGTATTCTTAAGGTCTATGAATACAGATATGAATGGTACTCATTGGAAATCATGGGGTATGGCTTGTCATGCGACTTTGTAGTGACAAGTCGCACTAGTGGAAACTGAGTCCAACACAGTGATCCCAGAGAAAGCATAGAAAAGGGGATAGGAAGAGCCCAGGTGAAGGCCATAAAGAGCACAATGATCCTAGAGCAACACTGAGAAGGAGATAGGAAAAACACAGGTGAATGCCATAAAAAGGGAAAACATACTTGCAAACAATGACCACATAAGCATCCAGCATGCATGAGTAGAGAGCTCCACCATTTGTTGCCCAAAAATGCCATAAAACCATTTAGAACTCACATTTGCCATTAGCGATGATATCAGTGCCTGAGCATGATCAAGTCACCATCCTGGAAAAGCTCTAACCAGGAAACACAGAGGCCGCATCACTTTCTGCCTCTCATTCTCAGAGTGTACTTGCACTGCTGCAGCCATCTTGGAAATGGCAAATGCCCATAACACAGAGAAAAGAAGTAAAAAGCATATGGAAAGCAAAAGGAAATGCTGTCACTTACGTCAAAGCTTGTTTAAAGCTTTCTTTGAGAAGCCTGCACCACCAGAATGGGGCTCCAACCATCTAGCTCATTTAGGAGGCTATACAGGAAGGACTTCTGCCCAGGAGAGGCTGAAATATGACCCCCAGACCACCAGAATGGGGCTCCAACCATATAGCTTCGTTTAGAGGCTGTACAGGAAGGACTTCCACCCAGGAGAGGCTGAACCTGGCTGGGGCGAGAAGCAGTAAGGGATATCTTGCAACTCCAGTCTTGATCAAGTGAGGGAAAAAAAAGGAGAATGCTGTGAGCCAGGTCTGTCTTTGATTTATAGTTAACCAGTCCTATCAGGTTGTGGGGGCGGAGTCACAACCCATATGTATGCTGCCATGATGCACCAGGAAAGGGCAAGCTTACGGTGTGCATAATACATGCAAATCTGGAGAGACTTAATACACATTGTTAAGAAAATATTATAACATGTATAATTGCCACTCAAGCCATGTAGTAATTTATTAAATAACCTTCCCAATTCAAACTGCAGCTGCTTAAGTTTCCTAAGCTATCCAAAAAATGTAACAGCTTTCTGTTTGCTAGGTGAGGAAAAAAACCCCTACGGGGTTAACCACTGCTGAAGGAATACTCACACTGCAGACTTCTCACATCAGAGCACCACTACAGCAGGTGACTAATAAAACAGATCCTGCAATACAGAAAGTGAACCTTGCTTAAACAAACAGTTTTCTTCTCAGGACAGAAAAAAGACAAAGGTAGGCAACTGCACCAAACTTTAAAAAAATATATATATTTTTTTATTGGTGTTAAGAACACATACAGATATCCGACATAAAACATAAAGATAGTGGGAAAGGTGGCCCACACACGGGTCACTTAAGTATACACTATAAAAGAAGCAAACCAAAAAAAGTGTGTGGCACCTTTGAGTAGAAAAGGTGAGGTTCCCTTTTGTTTGTGCAATCATGTTCAGCGAAATTATCAACTTCTTTGCTCCCAAGTGTGCCAAAGTAAAAATAAAAAACCCAAAGAAAGGTATATTGTGGAAAAATAATTTCGGTTTAGTATTTCAATTAAGGACTACTGCACTTCAAGACATAGAAAAACTTAATTGCCTTGGGCGGCTCTGCTAACCATTTAAACCACACTTTCTGGTACTTTTTGGGACAGCCCCTGTTGGTGTATGTATCTTTGTAGAGGTGTAAGCTCTTATTTACCAGCTGTTTCCAGAAAGTGCTTGTTGGTGGGACCGATTTCTTGCAGTGGAGTGTGATGGCTTTTCTAGCATAGAACAAGAGTAAACCCACTATAGTACGCCCTGACACAGTGGGGATCATCTGCTCCACGAGTCCCAATAGGCAAATTGACATGGAAGACTGTAAGGAAATAGCACTGACCAAACCTATGTAGGATAACACTTCCTCCCACAACCCAGTGATAGCTGGGTAGGTCCAGAGAATGTAGTAAAGTCTCCCAGGGTTCCCCCCCATCTCCAGCACTCTGGAGGGAAGCTGGGGCTTATTTTATGTAACCTGTATGGAGTACAATATGCCCGGTGAATTAGTTTAAATTGTATCAAGCGGTCTCTGATGGAAACTAAGGACCGGAATGGAAAGTCCCAGATATTATCCCAGTCATTACTGTCAAGTTCTGGGCTGTCTCTGAGCCAGCAGGCCCTGAGGTTCCCCATGGCTGGTAGTGAAACCCTAAGGAGATGTGAGTATATCCGGGAAGTTGTTTTTTTTTGTACAGTCAAACCTGAGGACATAGAGAGGCTTGTATGAGTTGGGGGTCAGAGTGGGAAAATTGGCAGCTGAAGGCATGGGAGAGTTGAAAATATTGAAAGAAATATGATTCTGGGATATTAAATTTAGAACGTAGGAGTCAGAGAGTTGTTGTCTACTATTTGGGACATTTGTTTTTATATTAAATTTGATCTAGGCATAAGGCTCTGGTAACTTGTAGATGTGAGCTAAATTGGGATTACACCATAGTGGAGCATTTGGGGAAAGTGCTTGTTTGGGCTACTGTTCAAATTTCAGACCTGCTCCCCATGCCCGGAGAGTGGTGGTCATAGATGGGGTTAGTGCATAAGGAGAACAGAGTCCATGAAAAAGTAAACCTTTTTAAGGCCTCTAGTGACTGACTGTACCACGGCTGCTGTCAGGAAAAAAAAAATGCAAATAAATTATCTTTCTTCATAAATTTAGGCCAACGTGTATTCTGCTATATTTCTTTGATGAAAATAATCCAAATCAGTGTTTATTATTTAGTCTGTAGGAAAGTCCAAAAACTATGTTTGTGTGTGTGTGTATGTGTGTGTGTGTGTATATATATATATATATATATATATATATATATATATATATATATATATGAAAAATCAATCAGTCCAGATTTACTGACTGCCTATCATTTCTTGAGGCCAGGGCAGTATAAATATCTCTCAAATGACCCCTTTTTGAAAAGTAGACAGTTCAAGGTATTTAGTAAGAGTCATAATAAGTTTTTGGAAGTTGTCATTTTTTGTCATTTTTTTTGGAAAATGAGGAAATAATTTTTTTTTTTTCACAATGTTTTTTTCCATACAGTCACCAGTGCAGTACAGCATCATCATATAACTGGTGTGGCGGTGACCAGGGACACGATGTGAAAACGAATTTTTTTACCATTTTTTAACACACTATGACCAGAGCAATACAGTGTTACTATAGTGACACTGTACAACTCTGGGGAAGTGTTCAGGATTTTTTTTTTACACATTATACTTGCTTATACTAGTGAATGCCACTGGTATACGCAACCGTTTTTACTGAATGAAACAGATTAATTCAGTGTGTATTGGTGGGATTAACTTGGATTGGTCAAAGCTAATCACATGGTACAGATGGGCTGTGATTGGCCCTGTCCCTGCCATGTGATCACTGTGACCAGTCACAGCTAGCAACACAGTTGTACACAAAGAATGGCATTAAATGAAGCCATTGTTTACAATTGTCATGTGATCGGCTGTGATTGGTTGCAGTTATCACATGGTACTGGCAGTGGGCAGTGGGGGCACCAGCGAAGCATGTTCCGGGCGGACGTCGCATGACGTTCACCCGGAAGGATGAATGTCCCGGCTGGGCAGGAAGTGGTTAAAATTATCCACATCCATCAATCAGACAAAGTCCTTAATCTCACTTTGGAGAGATTACAGCAAATTTACTGCAGCCCTGAAGTAAAAAATCTTGCCTTATTCAAATTAATACTGAACTTTTCCAGATAGCCCACCAGGGACAACAAAAAGTTCCAGGAACTAAGTGATCTTTGGAGCTTGGAATCTGCAAAGTCCCACAACTACCGGGTCTTAGATACCTAGTCATTGCATATGGTGTAAACCCAGTTGTACTAAAAGTGCCTTAGAATTTCCAAGAAAAATGTGCAACAGTAGGTTCAAGGTATAAGGAAAAATATCAGGTCTTCTTTCCTAACCACTTAGCCAATGCTAAGAATAATCCAAGCTTCTCAACTATTGAGATAAGGCAAAGTAATACATATATACGACTCCTACTTTAGCATTCATTGAGAGATATATATATATTTACATTTTAGCTGACATCCACAATGGACATTGTGAGACTTTCTGGGAATTACACCTCTACCCATGCCTTGTCTGCCTTCCGGTTGTTCCCTGTTGGAGTCAGGTTGGGTTCTGCCTCCCAAAGCCCCAGGGCTGGATATGTTTCATTGTGGTCCTTTGGGAAGCCAGCATTTGGTAATCTGGCCAGGCCGATTGGTAAGTATGGGGTCTTCAACCCTTAGACTCCTCTTACCTTTTGTCTTAACCATCACCACTGGGTCACATACTTGTTTATTATCATTTCAGGTATACTACACATGCATCCACCCCTGAAGAAGCGAGCCTTGTCTCGCGGAACGCGTAGGGTTATATTAGATGCTTGTGTTACTGCATTTTATATGCATTGTATGTCCATGACAATTTTTACATTGTACTGTACTATTTTATCGGCTTAACACCCATCTATGCTATTTATATGCGTATGCCATTTTTTAAATAAATATTGAGACTATGTTTACTTCTGGTATGCTTAATGGCTATCCATATTCACTTCACTCAAAGTCCCAGGGCGACTTTTCTGTCATCTGTTCCACAAGTATTGAGATAAGTACATAGGTGTGCACAGCCTATTGCATTAGGTTGTGCACCCCAAACAGAAACTCATGTATGTGGTATATATTATATATAATAACTGGGTATCCTCAATAGAGCGCCCTTCCAACAATCAGACACCCCCACCGCGCCAATATCTCTAAATACCTAATTCAAAAATTAGTGCTGACCAGTGTTAAATGGCGAACACCAATATCTCTGAATCCCCAATTCAAAAATTAGTGCTGACCAGTATTACGTGGTAAACACAAAATAAGAGTGAAAACGTGAAAATAAGAAAAGCTGCCCCTTAAAAATATAAACCATACATACAAAATATTTAGTCCTACATGCCACTGATTGCCCAATAATCACCTAAAGGCATATGGGATAAATATGGGGCGCTAAAATATTGAGTGACCAAAAATCTGTGTTAGCACAATAGTGGTGGGACCCTCCTATTGTGTTTGTGTAACACGTGACAACTAAGTAGTGCTATCAATCTAAAAATAACAAGTAAAAAAAATTGTTTTTATCTGTGACATACAAGTGAAACACTATGTGAAATCACTACACTCCATGCTGTGACATATCAAAACATCACATAACAGTCCATATATATCAGATCCATCCAAGAGGAACTGCTTGTGATCACATCTAGTGTAATATCAGCTGCATACATTCAAGTGTCTTCGTGTGTCTTCCACCTCACCCCTGTGTTCAGTGAATCACACCCTCCAGAAATGCACTCACCGAATTACAATGCCAGCACTTTCATGCAAGGCAAAAAACGCTTGTTTTACCACACTCAGGGGTAAATGGAACAATCGGTGCCCAGGAGGATAGTTGTTACATAGATCCACATGAAAGAAAATAAAGTGCTCCAATAGTGTAAACCAGCAAATAACATTTATTAAAACCACTGCAATCTTCAACTGATGCACTCACATTGTACCAAAGATAAAACAGCAGAAATCATGTGTGGATCACATCAATCTTCAAGCAATCTTCAAACAAGTGTAAATAAAATAACAAAACAACTGTTGGTCATGGCGGACCAGAGGTGTGCTTTCTCTGGGCTGCAGTCTCACTGCAATCTCACCCCTCCCTTCGGCTATCCTCCGCTCCTCCGTGCACTCAAACTTCCTGACTCCTGTGTAGTTAACCGCGCTGTGTGTCACGTCTCACAGCCACGCCCCCGACATGTTTCTTCATAGGTAGACTTAATCATGGGATTGGCTGTGTATGCTGTCATTCACCCTTTATATTTGCTCTTAATTGACGCCCATTCGGCCGCGCATTGCGCATGCGCACACCTCGCGTCCCCGTTCTACTGATTCTACATGGAATATCTCATTAAACACCCTAAGAGGCAGAATCGAGCACATATAAAATCTTTTAAAACATTATATATAAATCACATTACTTTAATCATTATACATGTTACTCCCAGTTGTTATTATAAACATTAGATCAACTATGGTAAACTGGATAAAGGAATCCTATATAGATTTCCCCGCTGGTCAATAGTGGTAACTGCACGCCTCATCCCATCCAGCCTTATTATATACTGGCTGATGTTCAAACAACAAGCAACCACCTAGTGTCCAGTGTCCATATTGCAAAATGTTCAACTTACATAAAAGTATTCATGGTAAGAACCTCTCTTAATTTAATATATCATTCCTTTCGGATATATATTTAAAATTAAAATTAAAACCAAATAAGATATATGTTATATATTAAAAATTAATCCAATATAAAACCTAGGCACTCATAGTAAGAGACTATCTTATTTTAATATATCAATCCTTTCAGGAGTATATCTGAAATTAAATTTAAACCCCATACCGATATGTATTGTATATTAAAAATTAATCTAATAAAGAACCTAAGCACTCTATATGGCTGACAATCTGTACATACTACATGAAGATTATCCAAAATATATCAAAAAAGATTAATATTTTATTTTTTTATTTATTATATAGATGGAGTGAACAGGGCCGGGGACTGATGAAAATATAGATTCACCAACTCCCCCTCACTCTCACCCAAATGGGGGTATCATGTCAATATTTATTCATGAAAATAATACCTCCTATATTGGAACCCTAAAAAGATAACTAAAAAGGAGACTAAAAAAAGGGACTACAAAAGAGAGACACAAATCTAAAACTGAAATAGCCTCATATTAAAAATTCATTGATGAAACAGTTTAGATCCAGTTCTATGTTTAATCCCTTAGGGGCCAAACTCTTCAGAAGATATATCCATCTGGTTTCCCTTCGGGATAGGTCCCTAACTCTGTTAGACCCCCTCCAAGAGGGGTGGACTACATCTATCCCACAAAACTGTAATAGGGAAGGATCCTTTTGATGTTTTTCTTTAAAATGTAGGGAGACACTATGGAACCTGTACCCATTTTTTATGTTAGTCATATGCTCTGAGATCCTAATCCTCAAGAGTCTCTTGGTTCTCCCTACATATAATAAGCCGCACGGACACCACATTAAATACACGACGTGTGTGGAGTTACATCTGCTGAATTCCCTGATTTCAAAGGATTCCCCTTCCCTATTAGTTATACTCGTAACTCCTCTGTGGTTCACTCTTGTTGTCCGGCAGCAAACGCACCTCCTGCAACAGTAGAAACCTTTAAAGTCAAAACCGAACACATTCCGCCTTGGTGGGTCCAATATTTTCTTCACTACATGGTCTCCGAAGTTTGGCGCCCTCCTATACATAAACCTCGGTTGATTCAGCAGTACCTCACCCAAGTGCCTGTCCTTACACAGAATGTGCCAGTGTTTTTTAAAAATATTCTCAATCTCTTTATATTGGCAGTGAAACCCTGAAATGAATCCAAATTGATGTCGCGTATCCTCTGACACAGTTGAGGGCTTTTTTTAGGCAATGTTCATTGGAGACTGAAGCCACCTCTTGGGTGATCTTGTTCAGTTCTTCCACTTCATACCCTTTTTGTACAAATTTATTATTGAGGACTTCAGCCTGCTCATAATAATCATCTAATTTAGTACAATTTTGTCGAACACGTAACAACTGTCCTTTGGGGATGTTTTTTATCCATGCCGGATGGTGGCCACTTCTTATTGATAAAAAACTGTTCCGATCAGTTGGCTTAAAAAATACTTTTGTTCTTAATGCATCTCCCTCTCTTATAATCGTCACGTCAAGGAAATTGACCGAGGTCCTGCTAATTTGATGTTCCAATTTGATGTTATTAGAATTATTATTAAGCTCTTGTATAAATTCAATCGCTGATTCCTCTGTACCTTCCCAAATAAGAGGTCATCAATGAATCTTCGATAAAATAATAACTGAGGCCTTCTCTGGCTAAATACCTTCCTGTCTTCCCACTCGGCCATGAACAGGTTGGCGAGGCTGGGAGCAAATTTGGCTCCCATAGCCACGCCAACCTGTTGGGAATTATATATTATATATACACACACACACACACACACACACACACAAAACACACAGAGTTATGTGTACATAGGAACAGCGAACTGGCTCTTCTCCCTGAAAATCAGGGATAAAAAATAGCCAGATTAGTAAGTAAAAGCAGCACACATTACACATTGTTAGGTGAACAGTTAACCTCTTTCCAGCCAGTGTCATTAGTTAGGTGTAGAGTATTATCACCATTCACTGTATTGGTGTCACTAATGGCGTCAGTGTCAGTTCGCGACCCTCCCAGCCAGTGTCAGCACCAAATTGCCTGCTACCCTATCTCAGTCCCATTATAAGTCGCTAGTCACCGCCATTACCAGTATAGTGTCATAGCTGCATAAATTGCAATATATATATACCACAGTTTGTAGACACTATAACTTTCACACAAACCAATTCAAATATACTTATTAGGATTTTTTTTACCAAAGACATGTAGCAAAATACAGTTTGGTCTAATTCTATGAAGAAATTTATGGGGTTTTTTTTTTCAAACATTTTGGTCTTTTTTCATATTTTATAAAATATTTTATATCATATTTATTTTATAAAAAATAAAAAACCCCAGAGGTGATCAAATTCCACCAAAATAAATATAAATATAATTTTTTACAGAGTTTCATGACCGCGCAATTGTGTATGGGCAAAAAAAAGATGAACGAAATCAGCAGGATTAGTTACACTATAAGCCCTGGCAGAGTCCCCCCTTACACCAGAAGCCCTGGCAGTGTCCCCCCTTACACCAGAAGCCCTGGTGGAGTTCCCCCTTACACCAGAAGCCCTGGTGGAGTTCCCCCTTACACCAGAAGCCCTGGTGGAGTCCCCCCCTTACACCAGAAGCCCTGGTGGAGTTCCCCCTTACACCAGAAGCCCTGGTGGAGTTCCCCCTTACACCAGAAGCCCTGGTGGAGTTCCCCCTTACACAAGGAGCCCTGGTGGAGTCCCCCCTTACACCAGAAGCCCTGGTGGAGTTCCCCCTTAAACCAGAAGCCCTGGTGGAGTCCCCCCTTACACCAGCAGCCCTGGCAGAGTCCCCCTTACACCAGCAGCCCTGGCAGAGTCCCCCTTACACCAGAAGCCCTGGCGGAGTCCCCCCTTACACCAGAAGCCCTGGCAGAGTCCTCCCTTACACCAGAAGCCCTGGCAGAGTCCTCCCTTACACCAGAAGCCCTGGCAGAGTCCTCCCTTACACCAGAAGCCCTGGCAGAGTCCCTCCTTACACCAGAAGCTCTGGCGGAGTCCCTCCTTACACCAGAAGCCCTGGCGGAGTCCCCCCTTACACCAGAAGCCCTGGCAGAGTCCCCCCTTACACCAGAAGCCAAGTTGTCCCTAAGTGCTAGCTGGACAAGAAATCAACTGGGCAGCTCCTGGAAGGGGGATGGAAGGGGATAGATGAGGGAGAGGGGGGACTGCTTACTTACCAGGTTGCCAGGGGGGGGCACATGTGAAATTCACCCTCCTAGATTTTGCCATGCTCCCCGCTAGGTGCCGCTGACCTCGGCTCCAGTGAAAGCAGAAGAGGCACAGGATGGCAGGCGGAGTGCAGCTGTATCACTCCACCGCCTACAGTAAGGGATCTGCTGCCAGAACTATAGAGGCAGCAAAGAAAAATGCGGCCGGCTGCCTGCTTACTCTGCTGCTGTAGTCCTTCTAATAGGTCAATCTATATAATATATAATAGTAATATAATTACCAAAATAGTCCCACTCGTAGCTCTGTCACCGCCAGTGAGTGTCCATTGGTGGAGTAGACAGTTTCACCAGAAAAGAGTGCTGGCAGGGGGTGATTAGGGTGTGCCCAGGCACACCCGGCATACCCCGTTCGCATGCCTATGGATAAGTAGCAATTTATACAGCTACAAGCCACAAGAAGAAAAAATCTTAGCACTCTGTACTGGGATAAGGTAATCCAGTGCTCAGGGCGAAGATAGCAAGCTGCCCCCCCCCCCGGGTGAGGAAGGGGGTGGTGATAATAGCTGTGCATGCAAAAAAAATGTACATAACATATGTAATGTTTGTGTCATGCGCTGAAAGAGTACCAGTAGACGTGGTACACTGCAGTTAGCTGAAGAGTTTAAAATAGGTGCACAGATATGAGGCTAACAGTGGCAACAGGAAAAATGTCCCTGCATTAGTGGTGTAACAGGAAAAAATGTCCCTGCATTGATGGTGGCACTGGAAAGAAAAAGTGTTCCTGTGCTGATGGTGTCACTGGCAGGAAAAAATGTCTCTGCATTGGTGGTGTCACTGGAAGGAAAATTGTCCATGTGTCAGTGGTGCCACTAAAAAGAAAAATGTGTCCCTATGATGGTGTTGTCACTAGAAGGTAAAAATGTCCCTACGTGAGTGGTGTCACTGGAAGAAAAAACGTCCCTGCGTTGGAGGTGTCACTGTGGCTGTGGTGTCACTGAAAGAAAAAAAATATCCCCGCATCAGTGGTGTTGCTAAGGTAAAAAATGGCAGTGTCAGTATCTCTCTGCTGATCCCCGCTGAACAGGTGGATGACAGGTCCATGTCTGTTGTCCTTTATGGGCTGTCAGATGGAAATGGACCAGCTGTCCATTTCCATCCGACTGTCATCAGACCTGCGAGATGGATCCCCATCCATCTGTTTTTAGCAGACAGGATTGCATCGGATGTCGGCAGTTGTCAACGAACACATGTCCGTTGACATCCGCTGCTCCATAGAGAGCAAAGGATTGTCCAATCAGGTCCTCCTGAAAAACTGACAGGCGGACCCAATTGGTCCGTTAGTGTGAAAGGGGCCTATGGGTGGTTGGAGGGTGGTAAAATCACCTGGTGTGCTCCCAGCACAAAGAGAGCTACACATATACTGTATGTAGCCCCACAGAAAAAGACCCACTTCCATGAGGCCGCATAAATGTGTACTATTGGCGGGAAGGGGTTACATTCAAAGATAAAGTTGATTTTTGTACTCTGCTGATCTGAAAAATACCTTTGGTCTCCTATCATCCTTTTTTCTTTTTTTTTTTTTAAATTTTTTATTTATCAAAGGAGACAGGTTTACAGGAACCAACACAGCATTAATTGACAACACGAAGATTAACAATACGGTTTAAACGATTATAAACATAACATAGGTATACGTTGCTTTATATATATTGTGGATTTCTTGAATTAACCTGCTATGCAAGATTGGTGTCTTTTCACATATATATAATGGGTAGTGTTTCCTGAAGCAGGGTGTAGCGCTAGCGGTATTTGTGTTTCTCAACCTATTATTTATAGTAAAATATGATTATCCAGTGAGAATATTTATGCGGGGTCTGTAGTGAGTTCCTATACATGCCCTGCCTTCCTCCATTTTCTCGTTTTCTTGTAGAAAAAATAAGGAAAGGTAGCCTGTTTTTATGTTACAGGCTAGAGTTCAAGAGAGGGGAAGAAAGGTGGAAATACAGAGGGTAAGGGGGGGGGGTGTGGGGGGGGGAATATTCGCGAACATGGACTCCCCAGTGCTGCCCACCTAGAGCAGTCCCACATCTATTAGTTGGTAGTTTAATGTCGGAGGGTCCTGTAAATGACTCTATTCTATTCCCGGTCACAAACTCGGATCCTCTCTCCCAAGGGCCTGTCCCTCCTCTGAGTAGTGAAACATATTCCAAAGCTGCCATGTCCTGGAGTATGTTTCGTTTCTGTTTTGGTTCGTAAGGATTAGATCTTCCAATTTATTAATTTCGTCTATCTTCCTAAGCCATTCAGCAATGGAGGGTGGGTGAGGGGATTTCCAATGAAGTGGAATACATGCTTTGGCCGCGTCTAGTAGGTGTCTTACAATTGACTTTTTGTATATTCGCAAGGGGGTATCAGTGGCATGTAGCAGGAAATATGCTGGATCGTTGGGGACAGTGCGGTCAGTGAATTTTTGTACTATCTTACGAACTGCCTCCCAAAAGCTTCTTATCTTGGGGCAGGACCAGAAAATATGTAATAACGTGCCCGTCTCTTGTTGACACCTCCAACATAATTCAGATGTGCCGGGGTAGAATTTGTGTAACTCTGCTGGTGTTCTGTACCATCGTGTAAAGATCTTGTAGTTAGTTTCCTGGTACTTAGTACATATGGATGATTTGTGTATGAAATGGAGGATGTGGAGTCATTCTTGTGCGTTAAAATGGCGGTTTAAGTCTTGTTCCCATTTAACAAAACTGGGGTGTTGGTCTTCCGATGGTGTTATGAGCATGTTGTAAGTCAGGGATAACGTATGTGTCAGTGTTCCTTTTTCCGTACATATATCTTCAAATTTAGTGATGGGTGGGTCCTTTATTATAGGTGGGGCCATACTATTGAGGAAGTGTGATAGTTGGTGAGCTCTTAGAAAGTCGAGGCGGTATAGTCCGTTCGGGTCCGAGAGTTCGATGAGAGTCGCCCATCTACCCTCAGTACTGAAATCGGAAGCTTGATATTTCCCAGTGTCTTTTAGTCTGAGGAATACATGGTCTTTTATTCCTGGTTCAAATTGGGTATTACCTATTATGGGCCTCAGTGGTGAGTTCCTAGTAGACAAATCAAATTGTGTTAGAAGCCGCGTGCATACTTTTAAGGTATTGCCAATCAGGGGATGGCACCGTATTTGTGAGGGGAGTGTCGCATTACACCATGGGGCCCTTTGAAGAGGTATCTCAGATTGTGCTTGTTCTAATTGTGGCCATATTTTGGTTTCTGTATGTCGACACCAATCGATAAGTCTGCTTAAGTGTATCGCTTGGTAATATGTCTTAATCTCCGGCATGGCCAGGCCTCCATGTTGTTTCGGGAGGGATAGTATCTGTCTAGGGAGGCGTGGTTTTTTCCCTGCCCATAAGAAGGTTACGAATAGGGTGTGTACTTGTTTAAAGTAGGTTGCTGGTATTTGGATTGGTATGGCCTGTAGGAGGTACAAAAATTTAGGTAAGATCATCATTTTTAATATATTGCATCGGCCAAACCACGAGTGTAGACCATTCTTCCAATTGTGGAGTAAGTTTTGTATGGTTTTCAGTAATGGCAGGAAGTTAAGTTTGAAGAGTTGGGAGAGTTTTGGGGGAATATAGGTACCTAAGTATTTCAATGCTGTATTCGTCCATTTGAATTTGAAACTGTTCATAAAGTGTGTGAGCTTTGGCATTGGTATACCTATTCCCATCGCCTCCGATTTGTGAAAATTTATTTTCAGATTAGATAGCTGTCCGTATATCTCAAATTCTTTCATTAGATTTGGGAGGGATATGGAAGGGTTGGAGATAGAAAACATCAAGTCATCTGCATATGCAGATACTTTGTGTTGGGTGCCCTGAATTGCAATTCCTGAAATATCTTTGTTTAGTCTCACGTGGCAGAGGAACGGTTCCAACGACAGTGCGAATAGTAAAGGCGAAAGTGGGCATCCCTGCCTAGTTCCGTTTAGTATTTGGAATGGGTCCGAGACAACACCATTAGCCCTGACTCTGGCTGACGGGTTTGTGTATGCAGCTGATATCCAGTTAAGCAGCTTTTCTCCCACTCCAATATGTTTAAGTGTTTCAAATAGGAACCGCCATTTCACACGATCAAACGCTTTTTCAGCGTCCGTGCTAAGGAAGACACATGGCGTTTTGTCTCTACTTGCTATTTGGAGTAAGTTCAGTACCTTAATGGTGTTATCTCTGGCCTCTCTAGATGGCACGAAACCAACCTGATCTAGGTGTATGAGGTGTGGTAGGTGTTGTTGTATTCTTAGGGCTATGATCTTGGTGAAAAGTTTTAGATCTGTATTTAGTAGGGATATCGGGCGATAACTGCCGCATTGTTTAGGATCTTTACCCTCTTTCGGTATCACCGTGATTTGTGCCTGTAGAGTAGTGGGGTGTAGTCTAGAACCTGCGCCCAGGTCGTTAAATAATTTAAGCATATGTTGTCCTAAGGATGATAAGAACGTCTTATAGTAGGTAATGGTTAAGCCGTCTGGTCCCGGTGCCCTCCCCTGCTTGGCTGATTTAAGAGCTAGTTGTAGCTCGATTAAAGTGATGGGTTCCTTTAAAATTTCTCTATTCTCAGTCGACAGTGTTGGCATGAGTGACGTGGCTATGTATTCGGGTGTGCTATCTATTGTGGTCGGTGTGTCTTGTAAGTTATATAAAGAGTTATAGTATGTTCTAAACTCTTCGGTTATTTGCTTAGGAAGAGATGTTACCTGTCCCGAAGGAGTTATGATCTGAGGTATGTAAGATGCTTGTCTTTGTTGCTGTAGGGACCGGGCAAGCATCCTACCACATTTGTTGCCCGACTCATAAACTTTTTTCCTACAAATCTGTATGGCCGCTTTGGCTTTGAAGTATAGTAGGTCAGTGACCTGCTTACGGGTGATGTCAAGCTCGACCCCTATGTCCCTTGTCGGGTTCAGTTTATGTGTCGTTTCTAGTGTTTGCATTCATCCTTTTTTCTATAGCTACAATCAAATACGCAGTTTTGGCCAACACAGAGTCAGATTTTGGCAATAACAGCGTGTTGTATTGTGGAACAGTTCGGCAAAACAACAGGCCCAGGGGGAAGCACACCCAACTGTGGCCATTTACAACTGAGACAGCGGTAAACCCACGAGATGCAGAATGGAATATATCAACAGCATCTGCCACGCAGCAGTGGGATGTGGTCTGGCTGGCCAAAAGTGGAGGCTTCCTGGAAGGTAGACATAGTCCCTGAACTATTCCTTCTTCACTGGATCCTGTCACATGGGGAATCAGCATCCAATCAAATGGCTGCCTCCCCATGACCAAAGACATCATAGAGGAGCCAAGTTCCTCTTAACTTCCTCCCCCATCTGCATTACCGCGGTAGTAGAGCGCCACCTGCAGTGGGGAACACAGACTGCACCTGCATACATTCTCCCTGAGGACCCCTTTTCTAAACACGCATATATGCTGCACTGGGAAAATGTGTTAGGTGAAGAACTCTGCTAAGATACGGCGGACACTATGGTCTCAAGAGTTCCATATGTATGACCTAAAAGCAAAATGCTTACAAAATCCTAATGCACTGGTATTACACTCCTGATTATCTGCACACATTTACCCTCTGGTTTCTAATTGTTACTGTCGTTATAAACTAGAGGTGTAAAGGTTATATCAAATGATGTAGACTTGGTCAGGCATCTTGCTTTTCTGGGAGGATTTTAATATATTGCTTTCAAAACTAGCTGATACTTCCATGGTGTGTGATGTCAAACAACTTCTTCAAACTCATTCTATCCAAAACTGAGCTAATATTTCCTCCCAATGTGCCCCTTCCCTTGACTTCTCTGGCGAGATTGATTGCACAACTATCAGTCTTTTCCCGCAAGGCAGGGTGGTAGGTGTAATCCTGGACTCTGAAATCTCCTTTTGGCCCCATATCCAATCACTGTGGCCTCAACCTCTGCAACATCTGCAAAATACACTCCTTAACCAACGACACAACACAGTTTCAAATTTACTCCCTGGTTATCCCTTGCCTCGACTATTGCAAACTCCCTCCTCATTGGCTTGGCTGTATATAAGCTATCCCTCCCTTTAGTCCATCATGAATACTGCAGCTAAACTCATTTACTTTTCCAACTGTTCTGTGTCTGCTACGCCTCTCTGCCAGTCCCTCCATTGGCTCCTGCTCACTCAACAAATAAGATTAAAAATACTAATAATAACTTACAAAGCCATCCACCACTCTGCCCCCACTTAGTCTCAAAAAAACAATCAAACCTACCTCTCAGCTCCTCCTAAAATCCTTGTGCTCTCTAGCTTTCTCACTTTCTCATCACCTCCTTTCATGCTCATCTCCAGGACTTCTACAGAGCCTCTCCCATTCTCTGGAGCTCCTTACCCCAATCTGACTATCTCCTACTCTATCCACCTTTAGGCAATCCCTGAAAACCCATCTCTTTAGAGAAGCCTATCCTTCCTCCAACTAACAATTAAACTTTTATTTTCTCTATCAGCAAATCCCCCACAGCATACCTCCCAACTTTTGAACTTCAGAATGAGGGACACTTGAGGGAAGAAGTGACCTGTGGCACGTGTAGCGCTCAAAATGGATGTAGTGAAATGCTTAATAGTGGGAGGGGCTTAAGGAGCGTGTTTAAGAAAAACCCAGGCTTCCTTGTACCTTTTAAAATATGCTTTGATTGCTGTGCCACAAGCAAGATTCTCACGGACACAAACCCCAGCACAATCATTTAAAAAAAAAGAATAAAAAGCTTCCATTACAAATGGTTTTGCACAAACTGTGCAAGAGGGCGTTACACAAAGTGTGGAAAGACTCAAAAATGCATTACGCACAGAGTGTAGGGTTCAGAAATGTGCTATGTACAGAGTGCAGGATTCAGGAGTGAATTTCATACTCTAGACATGTGCAGAATGAAAACATTTGTTTTGTTCCGTTTTGGATAGATTTGTTATGTTACTAATTTAGTTTTGTTATGGAATTTGTTTAGTTTGGTTTCACAATTTGTTTAGTTTAGTTTTCGTTTAAAATTTTCTTTCGTTTTCATTAAAATTGGTTTCATTTATTATTTTCTAATGAATTCCAACTTTTCAGAATGATTAGAATTCAGATCAGTCGAAAAACAATTGTCCGATTCGAATTCTGTGTGAAGAAATAGCTGGTTGTTAAGCAGCGGGCTGGGAAGCAGGCCGCCTGCATCCTTAACAACCATAAATCATCATCTATCAGCGAGCTTCCCCACTGACAGATGAATATAAAGATAAAGATTACTGGCAATAGCCTGGCAATAGAAAAATGTTCAAAAAAACGGCGTAGGGTGCCCCCCCCCCCCCCCCAGTCCATGCCAGGCCCTTTGTCCCAGATGATTGCCGAGAGGGAGGGAGAGGTGAACTTGCTTCCGGTGCCGCGGTGCCCCGGGAGGAAGTGGGAGCTGGAACCCTCTAAAAAGAGGGTCCCCCCCCCCCCAAAAAAATGAAATGCCAAATGTGGCATGTCAGGGGGTCACCTTCCCTTAAAGCGGAAGTTCCATTTTTGGGTGGAACTCCGCTTTAAGCTATCTGGCCTTATTCATATACTTGCATATGACACTGGGGTTGCAGAATAGTAAAAAACAGATTGCTGTGCTTTGATAAACAGCACAGAAAGCTCCAGCTTCATGCAGTCTGTATGCTAGGAACACGCAACAGTGACAGAGCTCTCTGACAAAGAGACTGCAAGCAACCTTACAACAATTTTGTCTTTCCGGAAGCCTCTCTCTGCATAGCGTTACAATGAGGAGCAGCCATCTTACCTACCCCTTTGCATGCCACCATTCTGCTGCCAGGATAAGGGTAAGGGTCAAGCACCAGAATACCTGTGAGTTCAGCTACCTCTACGCTGACTGTTGCAGGACACCGAACGGCAACATCTGAGACTGTCGCCCATCACTGATTAGGTAACAGACCGCATGCCACACACGCTGGCTAAAGGCCTACACACACCGGCAGCATGGCAGAACGCAGGCCCTCACTAGACACCACACAGGACAATGATAACTTGGACACCGAGGCCATTACACAACTGCGTGCTATGCAAGAAGGCGCAGTGCCTAAACGAACAATCACTCATACACAAAATTATGAAGCTAACATTGACGTGCACCGTGCCAAGTTAGAAAGGGCTTGGGAAGACACAATACTTGAAGTATGTAGTGCCACAGGTATTAGCAGTCAAGAAGGACAGATTATGCAAGCCATAACTCAGATTAAGTCATGCCATCAACGTTATTTAGCGCTGTCACAGACTTACTTCACCTATCTGATTAGAACAAATACAGCCTGCAACAACCTGCAAAAAGCGATTGATCTGGAGCGAGAAAGCATTGTGGAGACCATAATCATGAAAGCGCAAAAAGAAATGAGGGAGTTCCTCCTGGAGACGGTGTCACTGCCCTCTAGCACATCCAGACACTCCTCAATGTCAGGCAAATCAGTGCAGTCAAATGCATCCAGTGCAAGCGCAAATGCTATCAAGGCTCGAGCCACAGCAGAGGCTGCACACGTTAGGGCCAAATATGGCCAGAAAGTGGCAGTCAGAAGAGCTGAGAGAGCACGCATAAAAGAGGAGGAGCAGACAGCCGCCGCCAAAGCAGCCGGCGCCACTGTGCGTAAAAAGGTTGAATTGGACGCAACCTTAGAAGCCCTAAGTAAGGAAGAGGGCGCAGCAGCCGCCTTAACCCAGGCTGAAGTCTTGGAAGCAGCTGTGCAACTGGACGACAGGGAGCAAAAGTATGACCTGACGCCACCAGAGGGTCCAGGCAGTCGTACAGCAGATTATGTGAGAAGCCTTCTCCGTTTCAACACCGGTGCACTATCTCAGTGCAGTGAGTGTGACATATCTGACACCAAAGACTTGCTAGACCCGAGAGGAGACGCTATTCCTCCAAGAGTACTAGGTGCCTGGGATATCAGCAGTCAAATAAGTCATCCACACGCCAGTGTGTTCATGGATGCACCACCACAGGCCGTGGAACATGCTAAGAGGCTCAGGGCAGCCAACGTAAACCACCCTGCTTCACTTATGAATCTTAAGAAGAAAGAGAAGGGGGGTAGGTGACCTGCTTCTCCCTTTTGTATTGGGAGCCGTGCGAAATCCATCTTTCTTGGAGGTTGTAGGGTAGCTACTCCAAGATTGGTTTCACTCCGTGAGTGGAGTCCAGGATGTTGAGGCCTGTTAGGGATTGATCTTTTCTTGCAGACTCCAGCTCCTGCATCAAATCCCCAAGTTCTCATAACTTCGTATAGTCTTTGGCAGTAATTCTGGGAAAATTGTCAATTCTCTTGAAGAGTACGTCTTCGAATGCCTCGAGGCTTCCATAGCACTCCTCTAGCCTTTCCCATACTAAGTCTAGACCTACGCCCGCACAAATAACGATCCCAGCTTCATTGTGGGTGCTCAAACCGCATTCAGTACAAGTAGCCTTAAATACAAAAGACCAACGGCAAGACATGGCAGCACTAGACGGACGTGTTCCCCACAACCCACACAAGCCCCGACCAGTCGGCCGCTGGAGTCAAGAAGCAGAGAGACATGAACAAAGAATGTCCCATACATAAAAAAAACACATCCGCTTAACAAGTGCATCGGGTTCAGAATGAAATCCATAGAGAAGCACAAAAACTTACTACAAGAGTTGGGAGCTTGCTTTAAATGCTGTGCTTCTACATAACATCTATCCAAGGAATGTAAAGAAGCCATAAAATGCACAGAGTGTAACAGTGATAGGCATGTGACAGCTCTACACCCAGAGACATTTAAGCCTAAAACCGTCAAGACCCCTAACCCTATAATAAGGCAGGACGGGGAGGAAGAAAAGGTTAAGACACCTCCCCCATAGGTAACATCTAAATGTACTGAGATTTGTGGAGGCAAAGGTAGATTTTGTTTGAAGATATGCTATCTGGCAGTGCACCCAGAGGGACAACCAGTAAGAATGTATGCTATCATCGACGATCAGAACAATCGATCATTGGTTAGATCAGAATTCTTTAACCTATTCAACATACAAGATAACTCCTCCCCTTACACGCTCCGAACGTGCACGGGACTAATAGAGATAACAGGGATGAGAGTAAACGGCTACATCATATGTTCCGTGGATGGTATGGTAAAGATGCCACTCCCCACACTTATCGAGTGTAATCACATGGCGGAGGATAGGAGCGAAATCCCAACACCAGACTTTGCACGCCACCACCCTCATCTCAAGGCGATAGCTGACTGCATCCCATTACTAGACGAAAGTAGGGACATCATGAGAGCTCATAAAATCCACGAACAATGGGATGGGGAACATGATGCCCCATGCGCCCAGAGGCTTGATCTAAGATGGGTGATAGTAGGCGAAGTATGCATTGACAAGACACGCAGGCCTGACAATGTAGAAGCCCTACGTACAAACTTGCTGGAAAATGGTCGTGCATCTATCTTTAAGCCATGTCCGAACCACTTTCATGTTAAGGAGATGCTCGGGATCAAAGGGAGACATAGGCATGTCATTGGAGAACAACAAGAGATCCCTGGGTTAGAGAAATGCACCGATAACCTAGGGTGCACATCGTTCCAGACTACAAGGGACGATAACAAACAAGCACCTTCGTAGAAGATAGAGAATTCCTGAGGTTGGTGGACAAGGAGCTCTACAAAGACTAATCGGGTAGTTGGGTGGCCCCATTGCCCTTCCGTTCACCCAGAAGACATCTCCCGAATAACAGAGAGCATGCCATCTCTAGGTTCACTTCACTCTGTTGTAACTTACAAAGGAAAATGGAGAACAGGGATCATTTTGTAACCTTCATGCAGAAAATGTTCCTGAGTGGTCATGCAGAACCAGCGCCACTAAAGGAAGGTGAAGAAAGCTGGTACCTTCCCTCATTTAGTGTTTACCATCCCCAGAAACCTTGTCAAATCCGAGTAGTGTTCGACTCAAGCGCTAAGTACCAGGGAATCTCTCTAAACGACGCCCTTCTCACCTGATCAGACTTGACTAATAGTCATGTAGGAGTGTTGATCTTCTTCCGCAAAGAATCAATCGCTATAACAGCAGACATTCAACAGATGTTTTACTGTTTCCTTGTATGAGAAGATACCAGAAATTATCTAAGGTTCCTGTGGTACCGGAACAACGTCGTGAATAGCGAAGTCATAGAATATAGAATATATAACAAAAAAAAGTGCAGCGCTATTGAAATAAACTAATGATAATAAAATGTGATAATTAATATAGCTGACATATTAAAGTACATTAGTGCAAAAATCCAAAATAGTGAACCATACAAATCAATGACAATAATTAATTGCAAAAAAATCCAGTATATCAATAATTCACAAAATATTCATATGATGATATATTTAAATAAGTGACATCAGTTCATTTGGGACGCTACGCTCACACGCTCTGCGCACATGCGATAGCCATCACACCCTGGTGTGATTTTATTTGACTTGAATTCCAACTTTTTACTTGACCGTTCGAGTGACCCGTTTGTGGGTCATTTAGTTTTTATGCAGCAGTGCATTTCCCCTCAATAAAGCACTCTTTGCAGCATTGTTGCACTATTGGAGTTTTTCCTTTTTTTTTTTTTCTTTTATATTCACTTGCACTTTTGACTGTGGATTGGAGTGGAGTATCGCCCAGTATCATCTGGAGGTGAGAGCTCAGCACATTGGATGATCATTCCAGGCCTCTGGAAGTGAGAGCTCAGCACATTGGATGATCGTTCCAGGCTTCAATCCTGTCTCCAAACGGATCACAGATCCAACAAGCCTTATATGACCCCCCTGAATAAGGGTGGTCACTGGCTTTCTGGTAAGCCTCCTGTTTTACTTGTGGTGGTGGTCTCACATGGTCAAATGTTCTTATTTCACTATTTATGAATGATTCACCTTACAACGCACCAAGATTCCTTATGAACTGATGTTGCTTATTTAAATATAACATCATATGAATATTTTGTGCATTATTGATATACTAGACTTTTTTCAATTAATTATTGTCATTGATTTGTATGGTTCACTATTTTGGATTTTTGCACTTATGCACTTTAATATGTCAGCTATATTAATTATCACTTTTTATTATCATTAGTTCAATAGCGCTGAACTTTTTTTTTTATATATTTGCTTTTTGCCTACTATCTGGGTTATAGTGTATAGCTGCTGTATGTTATTGTGGTTTGTTTTTAGCGCAGATATTTCTTTTATTTTTTATAGAATATAGAATGAAAGTACAGGCCGTCAGTAACAGCCCATCCCCAGCAGTTGCCGCCTATGGACCCAGAAGAACGGCCCAAGAAGGGGAAGAAGAGTATGGGAAAGATGCTAGGAGTTTGTTAGAGAGAGACTTTTACGTGAATGATGGGTTGAAATCGGTATCCACAGAAGAAGAAGCCACAGACCTACTCAAACGAACGCAAGGGATGCTAGCAACGGCCAATTTAAGGCTACATAAAATAGCTTCCAATAGCGGTACAGTAATGAAGGCATTTCCTGCAGACGATCACGCAAGCGACCTAAAGAATTTGGATCTGGGGATCGACACACCTCCCTTACAGCGTAGTCTGGGGTTAAGTTGGAATCTCAAAATAGACATCGAGGAAAAACCCTACACTCGGTGGGGAATCCTGTCCACAGTCAACCATCTTTACGAGCCGCTGGGATTCGTAGCCCCAGTCACAATTCAAGTCAAGTCACTTCTCAGAGAATTGTCCTTTGGGAAACAGGACTGGGAGTCCCCATTGCCTCCAGAAAGACGAAAAGAATGTAAAACGTGGAAGGATTCTTTGAAGTTCCTTGAACAACATGAGATCCCACACCCCTACTCGCCGACATCTCTCACTGCTGTACACAGCAAAGAACTCTGTGTATTCTTGGATGCCTCATCCAAGGCAATAGCAGCGGTGGCCTACTTAAGAACTAAAGATGCTAGTGGTAAACATCATACCAGGTTCATCCTAGGCAAAGCTAAACTGGCACCAAAACCCTACCATATCATACCCAGACTTGAGTTATGTGGTGCAGTATTGGCAGTACAGTTGGTAGAACTCTTTTAAATGAAATTTTCAAGAGACTGTAAATTAGATGCTATCAGGTTCTACACAGACCGTAAAGTGGTGTTAGGTTACATATGCAATGCGAAGAGAAGATTCTATGTATATGTGGCAAATCAGGTGGAAAGGATCAGGAAGTCTACCCAATCAAAACAATGGCACTACGTGCCCACAGACAAGAGCCCTGCTGCACATTTACAGGATACATCGTAGCTCACAGGACCAACATTCCTAACACAGGTAGATGGTATACCATCAACCCTAATTAATGACTTTGATGTCCTTAGACACATAGCCATCTCCTTTCACCAAATGCTTGGTGAGAAAACAACCAACTGCCACAATTGGCATATCTGCTGAAAACTACACACGGTAGAGGAAGTCAAGAAAGCAAAAGAAATTGTCCTCCATCACATTTAGAGAGAAACGTATGCAGAGGAAATCCGTTAAGAAGAGAGAAGTATTTTCTAAAAAAAGCCCTCTTTGGAAGTTAAATCCTATCATTGTCAAAGACGGCCTCATTGAGAATTGGGGGTCGCCTTAGTCCCATTTATGCAGAGAAGAAAGAAATCCTCTTATTGTTCCCAGTCAACATCAAATCACTACTCTATTAGTTCGGCACTATCATGAACAAGTCATGCATCAGGGACGACATGTTACTGAAGGAGCTATTAGAGCAGTGGGAATATGGATCATTGGCACCAAGAGGTGCGTAGCCAGAATTCTCCACAAATGTGTTAGGTGCCACATGTTGAGGGGAAAAATCCAAGAAAAAAAACAAGGGGATGGGCGGTGCTTTTCATGGATACATCCAGTTTTATAAATGCCCTCAGAAGATTCTTTGCAATCAGAGGACCAGTCAAACAAATAAGTTTCGATCATGGAACCAATTTCATTGGAGCATGTAAGGAATTACAAATAGACACTGAAGACAACAGCATCCAAAAGTATCTGCGTGATTAAGGGTGCATGTGGATATTCAACTATCCTCATTCCGCTCACATGGGTGGAGCATGGGAACGCATGATCGGAGTGACTCGACGCATTTTGGACTCTATGATGCTAACTACTAGTTTAGCTTGACTTATCCATGAAGTGCTAACCACATTTATGGCCAAAGTGTCAGCCATTGCCAATGCAAGGCCTTTGATTCCAGTATCAACAGATCCAGAATCACCAAGCATTCTGACCCCAGCAATGCTCCTTACACAGAAGATAGGAGACATTCCCACTCCAGTCGGGGACTTCAATTAAAAAAACCTGTATAAATGCCAATGGAGACAGGCGCAGTGCCTCGCTAGCACCTTTTGGGACCGTTGGAGGCGCGAATATCTTGTGAAACATCAGGAATGACGCAAACGGCAAGCCGTCAAACAGAACATTCAAGAAGGAGATGTTGTTCTGTTAAGAGACAAGCAGGTGCCGCGAAATGAGTGGCCTATAGGTTTCATCGTTAAATCCATCCCTAGCGCAGATGGGAAGGTCCGCAAGGTTGAAGTAAAAATTGGCAAACAAGGGATTGTGAAAATCTTTACAAGGCCCATTACAGAAACCATTCTTTTAATGGCCAAAGATACTATAACAAAGAAAAGGACTGAACACCCATTCTGGGAATCTTCAAAGACATTGTGGCGCACTCAACTATCCTGAACGGTGCACCCCGCTGGTGTCAATTGCTAGAAGGGACTTTGGAGACAGAGGTGCCGACTTGACATTGCATTATGATGTTATGCACTGTTGTTTTGTTTTCACATATGTACCACATAGTTAGTAATAGTGGTATCTCCAGAAACCAGATGGGGAGTATCATGGAACAAGAGTCCCTAGTTTGTTTGTCCTGCATCTCTTTTTTGCAGTGTTTACTCTTCTGATCTACTAGAGTCTGGTTGCCATAGTAACCTTTCAATTCTCTGGTAGAGAGAATGGAATGGCCCACTCTCCCTGTCTAAATTCATTCTCCCTGTTCCCTTTCCTGTTTAGCCCAGTCCCCTGTTCTTTTTTTACTCGTGGAAGGCTCTGTAAGTACATCCTGAAAAATCTTGCAATAAGCATTCTGTTTTTTTTATCTCCTTCCTGGATAAGCATTCCACATAGAGAAGCTCTCTCTCAACACCCTACAACATCTACAAACTCTGTGCTGTTATTTTACAAATAACGTTAATAAAGTTAAAGGACTTTGTTGTGCTTTGATAGGAATTCGAGTTAAGCTACCTGGCCTTATCCATATCCTCGCATATGACACTGGAGTTACAGAAGAATTAGAATTCAGAAATATGTTTCATAGAGAGTGCAGGATTCAAGAGTGCTTTTCATACAGAGTGCAAGGTTCAGGAATGTGCTATGTACAGAGTGCAAGATTCAGGAATGCATTTCGTACAGAGTGCAGAATTCAGGAGTGCATTTTCTACAAAATGCAGGATTCAGGAGTGCATTTTCTACAGAGTGCAAGGTTAAGGAGTGCACTACTGACAGAGTGCAAGGTTCAGAAATGCATTATGTACCTAGTGCATGGTTCAGGAGTGCGTTTCATACAGAGTGCAGCATTCAGGAGTGCGTTTCATACAGAGTGCAGGATTCAGGAGTGCGTTTCGTACAGAGTGCAGGATTCAGGAGTGTGTTTCTTACAGAGCGCAGTATTCAGGAGTGCATTTCATACAGAGTGTACGATTCAGGAGTGCATATCGTACAGAATGCAGGCTTCAGGACTGTGTTTTGTACAGCATGCAGGATTCAGGACTGATTTCGTACCGACTGCAAGGTTCAGGCGTGTGCAATCGGCAAAGTGCAAGGTTCAGGAATGCGTTATGTACAGAGTGCAAGGTTCAAGAAAGTGCTATGTACAGAGTGCAGGATTCAGGGGTGCATTTCATACTGAGTGCAGGGTTCAGGAGTGTGCTACTGACAGATTGCAAGGTTCAGGAATGTGTTACGTACAGAGTGCAAGGGTCAGGAGTGCATTTCGTACAGAGTGCAGGATTCAGGAGTGCGTTTCATACAGAGTGCAGGATTCAGGAGTGCGTTTCATACAGAGTGCAGGATTCAGGAGTGCGTTTCATACAGAGTGCAGGATTCAGGAGTGCGTTTCATACAGAGTGCAGGATTCAGGAGTGCGTTTCGTACAGAGTGCAGGATTCAGGAGTGCGTTTCGTACAGAGTGCAGGATTCAGGAGTGTGTTTCAAACAGAGTGCAAGGTTCAGGAGTGCGTTTTGCACAGAGTGCAGAATTCAGGAGTGCATTTCGTACAGAGTGCAGGATTCAGAAGTGCATTTCGTACAGAGTGCAAGGTTCAGGAGTACACTACTGACAGAGTGCAAGGTTCAGGAATGCGTTACGTACAGAGTGCAAGGTTCAGGAATTTGCTATGTACAGAGTGCAGAATTCAAGAGTGCGTTTCGTATAGAGTGCTAGGTTCAGGAGTACGTTTCGTACAGAGTGCAGGATTCAGGAGTGCATTTCATACAGAGTGCAGGATTCAGGAGTGCATTTCATACAGAGTGCAGGATTCAGGAGTGCTTTTCATGCAGAGTACAAGGTTCAGTTATGTGCTATGTACAGAGTGCAGGATTCAGGAGTGACTTTCGTACAGAGTGCAGAATTCAGAAGTGCATTTCCTACAGAGTGCAAGATTCAGGAGTGCATTTTGTACAGAGTGCAAAGTTCAGGAGTGCACTACTGACAGAGTGCAAGTTTCAGGAGTGTGTTTCGTACAGAATGCAGAATTCAGGAGTGTGTTTCATACAGAGTGCAGAATTCAGAAATATGTTTCATAGAGAGTGCAGGATTCAGGAGTACTTTTCATACAGAGTGCAAGGTTCAGGAATGTGCTATGTACAGAGCGCAGGATTCAGGAATGCGTTTCATACAGAGTGCAGAATTTTCTACAAAGTGCAAGATTAGGGAGTGCATTTTCTACAGAGTGCAAGGTTAAGGAGTGCGCTACTGACAGAGTGCAAGGTTCAGGAATGCGTTACGTATCTAGTGCAAGGTTCAGTGCATTTGGTACAGAGGAGTGCGTTTCATACAGAGTGCAGGATTCAGGAGTGCATTTCGTACAGAGTGCAGGATTCAGGACTGTGTTTCTCACAGAGTGCAGGATTCAGGAGTGCGTTTCTTTCAGAGTGCAAGGTTCAGGCGTGCGCAATCAGCAAAGTGCAAGGTTCAGGAATGCGTTACATACAGAGTGCAAGGTTCAGGAAAGTGCTATGTACAGAGTGCAGGATTCAGGGGTGCATGTCATACAGAGTGCAGGGTTCAGGAGTGTGCTACTGACAGATTGCAATGTTCAGGAATATGTTATGTACAGAGTGCAAGGTTCAGGAATGCCTTTCATACAGAGTGCAGGATTCGGGAGTGCGTTTTGTACAGAGTGCAGGATTCAGGAGTGCGTTTCATACAAAGTACAGGATTCAGGAGTGCGTTTCAAACAGAGTGCAAGGTTCAGGAGTGCGTTTTGTACAGAGTGCAGGATTCAGGAGTGCATTTAGTACAGAGTGCAGGATTCGGAAGTGCATTTCGTACAGAGTGCAAGGTTCAGGAGTACACTACTGACAGAGTGCAAGGTTCAGGAATGCGTTACGTACAGACTGCAAGGTTCAGGAATTTGCTATGTACGGAGTGCTGAATTCAGGAGTGCGTTTCGTATAGAGTGCAGCATTCAGGAGTAAGTTTCATACAGAGTGCAGGATTCAAGAGTGCGTTTGGAACAGAGTGCAAGGTTCAGGAGTGCGTTTTGTACAGAGTGCAGGATTCAGGAGTGCGTTTCATACAGAGTGCAGGATTCAGCAGTGCATTCCATACCGAGTGCAGGATTCAGGAGTGCTTTTCATGCAGAGTACAAGGTTCAGTTATGTGCTATGTACAGAGTGCAGGATTCAGGAGTGCCTTTCGTACAGAGTGACAAATTCAGAAGTGTATTTCCTACAGAGTGCAGGATTCAGGAATGCATTTTGTACAGAATGCAGTATTCAGGAGTGCATTTCATACTGTGCGCTACTGACAGAGTGCAAGTTTCAGGAATGCGTTTCGTACAGAATGCAGTATTCAGGAGTGCATTTCATACTGAGTGCAGGATTCAGGAGTGCGTTTTGTACAACGTGCAGGGTTCAGGAGTGCGTTTTCATACAGATTACAAGGTTCAGGAATGCACTACTGGCAAAGTGCAAGGTTCCGGAATGTGTTACATACAGAGTGCAAGGTTCAGGAATGTGCTATGTACAGAGTGCAGGATTCAGGGGTGCATTTCATACAGAGCGCAGGATACAGGAATGCGTTTTGTACAGAGTGCAAGGTTTAGGAGTGCATTTCATACAAACTGTAGGATTCAGAAGTGCATTTCGTACAGTGTGCAGGACTCTGGAATGCATTTCATACAGAGCTCAAGGTTCAGGAGTGTGCTACTGACAATGTGCAAGGTTCAGGAATGTGCTAAGTACAGAGTGCAGGATTCAGGAGTGCGTTTCGTACAAAGTGTAGGATTCAGGAGTGCGTTTCATACAGAGTTCAGGATTCAAGAGTGCATTTTCTACAGAGTGCAAGGTTGAGGAGTGTGCTACTGACAGAGTGCAAGGTTCAGGAATGCATTACGTACCTAGTGCAAGGTTCAGGAATGCATTTGGTACAGAGTGCAGCATTCAGGAGTGCGTTTCATACAGAGTGCAGGATTCAGGAGTGCGTTTCGTACAGAGTGCAGGATTCAGGAGTGCGTTTCGTACAGAGTGCAGGATTCAGGAGTGCGTTTCGTACAGAGTGCAGGATTCAGGAGTGCATTTCATACAGAGTGCAGGATTCAGGAGTGCATTTCATACAGCGTGCAGGATTCAGAACTGTGTTTCATATAGGGTGCAGGATTCAGGAGTGGTATTTTGTACAGCGTGCAAGGTTCAAGAGTACATTTCCTACAGAGTTCAAGGTTCAAGCGTGCGCAATCGGCAAAGAGCAAGGTTCAGGAAAGTGCTATGTACAGAGCGCAGGATTCAGGGGTGCATTTCGTACAGATGCAGGGTTCATGACTGTGCTACTGACAGAGTGCAAGGTTCAGGAATGTGTTACGTACAGAGTGCAAGGTTCAGGAGTGCATTTTATACAGAGTGCAGGATTCAGGAGTGCATTTTATACAGAGTGCAGGATTCAGGAGTGCTTTTTGTACAGAGTGCAGAATTCAGGAGTGCGTTTCGAACAGAGTGCAAGGTTCAGGAGTGCACTACTGAAAGAGTGCAAGGTTCAGGAATGCGTTGCGTACAGAGTGCAAGGCTCAGGAATTTGCTATGTACAGAATTCAGGAGTGCGTTTCGTACAGAGTGCATGATTCAGGAGTGCGTTTCGTACAGAGTGCAGGATTCAGGAGTGCTTTTCATACAGAGTACAAAAATGGTGGGGAGCAGTTACATGTATGGAGACTCTCGTGAACTAGTACTCATATCAAAGTAATAACACACTGTTAAAAGTGTAAAACAAAAGTGCAGAATAATGACAGAATGGGTAAGTGAATACAATAATAATAACAATAATGTGGATATAGTGGCTGTGATGTGAAAAATGTCAACACTTGACATTTTTCACATCAGTTATTGTATGACACATTTCCTAATTATTTTTTAATTACTTCTGTTAGTGTCGGCTAACAGTCCTTAATTTGTTTTTGTATTTTACAATTTGTCTGATTGTTGTGTTGACTACTTTCTTTATCCTTTGTTTTGGTTGGCGCATTATTACTTTTGATTTCTTGTTATATAATGGAGTAATGTGGGACAAAGCCCTTGTACACCGGGACCGTGGGACAAAGGTGAAAATGCGGGAAAGTTCTGCCCAATCCAGGACTTTTGGAAGGTATGCCCACAGTCATTACCTTTTGTATCACTTGACCCTCCCTTTTAGGTTCTAAGCTCCAATGAGCAGGGCCCTCTGATTCCTCTTGTATTTAATTGTATTGTAACTGTACTGTCTCCCTTCTTTTTGTAAAGCATTGCGCAAACTGTAAGCAGGATTCAGAAGTGCGTTTCGTACAGAGTGCAAGGTTCAGGAGTGCACTACGTACAGAGTGCAAGGTTCAGGAATGCGTTACGTATAGAGTGCAAGGTTCAGGAATTTGCTATGTACAGCTATGTACAGAATTCAGGAGTGCGTTTCGTACATAGTGCAGGATTCAGGAGTGCTTTTCATACAGAGTACAAGATTCAGTTATGTGCTATGTACAGAGTGCAGGATTCAGGAGTGCCTTTTGTACAGAGTGCAGAATTCAGGAGTGCATTTCCTACAGAGTGCAGGATTCAGGAGTGCATTTTGTACAGAGTACAAGGTTCAGGAGTGCGCTACTGACAGAGTGCAAGGTTCAGGAATGCGTTTCATACAGAATGCAGGATTCAGGAGTGCGTTTCCTACAGAGTGCAGGATTCAGGAGTGCATTTCATACAGAGTGCAGGATTCAGGAGTGCTTTTCATACAGAGTACAAGGTTCAGTTATGTGCTATGTACAGAGTGCAGGATTCAGGAGTGCCTTTCATACAGAGTTCAGAATCCAGGAGTGCATTTCCTACAGAGTGCAGGATTCAGGAGTGCATTTTGTACAGAGTGCAAGGTTCAGGAGTGCGCTACTGACAGAGTGCTAGGTTCAGGAATGCGTTTTGTACAGAATGCAGGATTCAGGAGTGCGTTTCATACAGAGTGCAGAATTCAGGAGTGTGTTTTGTACAGAATGCAGGATTCAGGAGTGCGTTTCATAAAGAGTGCAGAATTCAGGAGTGTGTTTTGTACAGAGTGCAGAATTCAGGAGTGCGTTTTGTACAGACTGCAGGATTCAGGAGTGTGTTTCATACAGAGTGCAAGATTCAGGAGTGTGTTTCATACAGAGTGCAGGATTCAGGAGTGCATTTCATACAGAGTGCAGTATTCAGGACTGCGTTTCGTACAGAGTACAAGGTTCAGGAGTGCGCTCATGGGAAAGTGCAAGGTTCAGGAATGCGTTACATACAGAGTGCAAGGTTCAGGAATGTGCTATGTACAGAGTGCAGGATTCAGGGGTGCATTTCATACAGAGTGCAGGATACAGGAATGCGTTTTGTACAGAGTGCAAGGTTTAGAAGTGCATTTCATACAGACTGTAGGATTCAGAAGTGCATTTTGTACAGTGTGCAGGACTTCAGGAGTGCATTTCATACAGAGTTCAGGATTCAAGAGTGCATTTTGTACAGAGTGCAAGGTTGAGGACTGCGCTACTGACAAAGTGCAGGGTTCAGGAATGCGTTACGTACCTAGTGCAAGGTTCAGGAGTGCGTTTTATACAGAGTGCAGGATTCAGTAGTGTGTTTCATACAGGGTGCAGGATTCAGGAGTGCGTTTCATAAAGAGTGCAGTATTTAGGAGTGCGTTTCGTACAGAGTGCAAGGTTCAGGAATGCGTTATGTACAGAGTGCAAGGTTAAGGAATATGCTATGTACAGAAAGCAGAATTCAGAAGTAGAAGTACATTTTGTAGAGTGCAGGATTCAGGAGTGCATTTCATACAGAGTGCTGGATTCAGGAGTGCTTTTCATACAGAGTGCAGAATTCAGGAGTGCGTTTCGTAGAGCGTGCAGGATTCAGAAGTGCGTTACGTATAAAGTGCAAGGTTCAGGAATGTGCTATGTACAGAGTGCAAGGTTCAGGAGTGTGTTTCATACAGAGTGCGAGGTTCAGAAGTGCACTACTGGCAGGGTGCAAGGCTCAGGAATGTGCTATGTAGAGTGCAAAATTCAGAGGTGCGTTTTGTAGAGAGTGCAAGGTTCAGGAGTGTCCTACTGACAGAGTGCAAGGTTCAGGAATATGCTATGTACATAGTGCAGAATTCAGAAGTGCGTTTTGTAGAGAGTGCAGGAATCAGGAGAGTTTTTCGTACAGAGTTCAAGGTTCAGGAGTGCACTACTGACAGAGTGCAAGGTTTAGGAATGCGTTACATAAAGAGTGCAAAGTTCAGGAGTGCATTTTGTATAGAGTGCAAGGTTCAGGAATGCATTACCTACAGAGTGCAAGGTTCAGAAGTTAGTTAAACCGCAAAGACACCAATTAATTATAACATAGCACACTTACATTCTAAAATCTTATTTAACAGCATACAGGATTCAGAGCTGAGGCAAGAATGCAGGCATCCAATGGATAACAAATGAGTGCAGCCTAGCAGGACATGCAGCAGTGTGAACATCTAGCATAGCCAGGGATTGGAGGGCAATGAGAGAGAGTGCAGCTGTCAAATCCAACTTGTGATGTCGAGATGGGCAAGACCGATATGTGTTTCAGGGGCTCCGCCCCCTTTGTTATCAACCAGCTGGCATTTATACAGTGCCAGCCGGGCATGGGGCATAACCAATTGGAACTACTGCATGTGCACCTACAGCAGTATATAATTCAGGTTTATTATACACTGCTGTGGGTACATATGCAATAGTTTCAATTGGTCCTGCCCCTTCCCACCTTCCACCCCCCCCCCTCCCCCCGGCTTCCCCGCCAGTTCCTGGCTGTGCTGGATGTTCACATGGCTGTAGGTCCTGCTCAGCTGTTAGCATATAATGGAGTAATGTGGGACAAAGCCCTTGTACACCGGGACCGTGGGACAAAGGTGAAAATGTGGGAAAGTTCTGCCCAATCCAGGACTGTTGGGAGGTATGCCCACAGTCATTACCTTTTGTATCACTTGACCCTCCCTTTTAGGTTCTAAGCTCCAATGAGCAGGGCCCTCTGATTCCTCTTGTATTTAATTGTATTGTAACTGTACTGTCTCCCTTCTTTTTGTAAAGCATTGCGCAAACTGTAAGCACCATAAAAATCGTGTGTAATAATACAAATAATAATGTTATCTAGTTAGGATATAGATCTGCTTTAAGATATAGGATGATTATTTGATGGAATGCTAAAAAATGCATCTCTAAACCCACTAACTAAAATCTCATACCAGATTACAGATGATTGTGATGTTTGTCTTCAGTGTGAAAGAGCTCTACAAGCATATTTCTAGAATTGGAAGTTTCATATGGCAGGTATTGTTTCTTGTTACTGAAGTCTATTATTCACTGAAATGTTGGCATTACGTCTCTTCTCATTTGCATTTTTAGTTTTTTACTTAGAGGCCTTTTTTTTGGACATTACTTTAGAAATCCAACCTGTTCTGTGGTATTCCAGATATATATGGTTGCTTAATCCTGTTTTCTCTCATTGTTGCTGTGATGATGGAGGATCGTTAGCTCAGTGGTAGAAGTATTTGTAGTGAGTCCACGCAAGTCTGAACTGTGGTTCAGGGCTTGCCAGCCCACTTTCTTTAAACAAACTCAAAGTAAAGTCTAACAAAAACAGTTTCACTGTCAAAAACAGGTTATGGAAAATACTGAGCCACCTGGCTATCTCTTCAGCAGGGCTGTTGCTTAGACCCTAAAGGGGTTGTAAACCCTTGTGTTTTTTCACCTTAATGCATCCTATGCATTAAGGTGAAAAAACTTCTGGCAGTGACCGGCCCCCCAGCCCCCCCGTTTTACTTAACTGAGCCCCGTATTCCCTCGGTGGAGACATGCTCTCCCTCTCTGCACACACAAGGTCCCGGCTCTTGATTGGATAGATTGATAGCAGCGCAGCCATTGCCACCTGCTGCTGTCAATCAAATCCAATGTCGCGGGCACTGGGGGGGGGGGGGTGAGGCAAGTCCGGGCATTCGTGTCTATGGACGCAAATGCTGGACTTGGGAGCGCACCCGCAAGGTAACCCCCTGGGAGAGCGCCTCTCTTAGGGGGTTATCTGATGTGAGGAGGAGCCACGAGAGCTGCCAAGGGACCCCAGAAGAGGACGAACGGGGCCACTCTGTGCAAAACAAGCTGCACAGTGGAGGTAAGTATGACATGTTTGTTATTTTAAAAAAATAAAACACAAAGGTTTACAATCACTTTAACCTTCACTTTTGTCTTCTGGTCTTTTGTCTTACACAGTCCCTCTGTATTTCCAGTTGCAGCCCTCTCTCAGCTCTTCTGGCTCACTTAGCACCCCTTGTTCTTCCAGCCCACTCCCTGGCCTCTTGGTAGGGGTTCTCCTCATATCTCGGGCTCTCTCACTCCTCTGAGACTCCCTGATTCCCTCAGTCATCTTGACTTACCTAGTTATCCTGGCTCTCTCAGTCTCCCAGACTCACTTAGCCACCTGGACTCTCTCAGTCCTATGGAAAATAAATCTCTCCTCCAGCACGGATTACTGTCTCTTGAGTGAAGCACACCTGTCTCCTAATGGTAGCCCTGAACTATGCCCAAGTCCTTCACTAAAAGTGCTGTGCACACCTGTAATCTCATGTAAGACCTGGACACTAGGTTGAAAATTTCTTCCTTCCAAAAATGCCTTGAAATCGTCAAAATCCAGAATCCAATGCGGGAATACCAAACCCTGGAGAAAGCTCTAAAAAAAGTTTTCTTTACTCATAAATGAGACTCCGGAGTCCCGGACTTGCATGTGCAAACCCTGTGTCACTTTCTCCTACTTTTACACAGTGGCGGGCCTCACACTGTCACAATTTTAATTGTTTATTCTCAGATTTTTATATATGTATGACATGCATTTAAGCTCATGTTTATTTTATCAACTCTATGTGATGCGTCACCTAAATGTATTCTTCTTCCCCGTATTTCTCTGTCAAGTTTGATAGCACTACTATCAGTGTGTCCCCACATGCCAAGGTTCTAGGTGTAATCCTGGACTCTGAACTATCTTTTCGGCCCCATGTTCAATCACTGTCCAAATCTTGCCACCTCAACCTCTGCAACATCTCCAAAATATGCCCTTTCTTAACCAATGACACCACAAATCTCCTAGTTCACTCCCTGGTCATATCCCGCCTCTAATACAGCAACTCCCTCCTCACAGGATTACCTTTACATAGACTATCCCCCCTTCAGTCCATCAGGAATGCTGCTGCCAGGCTCATCCACCTTACCAACCATTCAGTGTCTACCAATCCCTCCACTGGCTTCCGCTAACCCAACTAATTGAATTCAAAATACTAAAAACAACTTACACAGCCATCCACAACTCAGCCCCCAGCTACATCACTAACCTAGTCTCAAAATACCAACCAAATTGTTCTCTTTGTTCTTGCAAAACGTCCTGCTCTCTAGCTCCTCCTTCCATGCTCGCCTCCAGGACTTTTCCAGAGTCTTGCCTATCCTGATGAACTCCCTACCCCAATCTGTCTGACTTTCTCCTACTCTGTTACCTGAAAACCCTCCTCTTCAGAGAAGCCCCACTTAACAACTGTACTTTTATTTTCTCCATGAGATCGTCCCCCACAGTTGTTACCTTTTGTATCACTTGACCCTCCCTCCTAGATTGTAAACTCTAACGTACAGGGCCCTCTGATTCTTCCTGTATTCATTTGTATTGAAACTGTTCTGTCTGCCCTCATGTTATAAGCTGCGTAAACTGTTGGCACTATATAAATCCTGTATAATAATAATAGTTTCACCCAATAAAAAGTTTGTAAAAGAAAAAAAAAATTTTGTTTTGTGAGTGATATCTGATAAGTTCTTGGATTTTGTTGCAGAAGGAATCAATATCTATATGTGCAAAGTAAACTGATTTTAGGTAAAGACATTTCATAGGGATACAAGATACAAAATAATACTTTTAGAAACTGTTATCTAACTACAAGCAAATATACAGATATCCACCAGAGGGTGCAGTGGCACCATCAAATTCTGACACCAAGGCAGCTCCAATCATCCATAAAGGGTCAACACTGAATAAATTCAGAATCTGTACATTGACCAAATACGGTATTTTGTTACTTGTCTGTTTTTGTGCATCCATCCCACACTAGGTTTCAAACAAAGAAAAAAATTAATTTTCTTTGGCCAGCTGCCTAAAATGACAACATTGTGCAGATGTAACATCACAACACACACAGTGATAGTGTTGTCTCATTTTAAGAAATGGCACCATTATGCTGGTGTCACCAGTGCTCTGTGGCTTCCCAATGGTAATAAATGAGAATGCACACCAAAGAAAGCACAAGTAGTTCAGTTTACAGTATCCAACTGTGGTAGATGACACTTTTTGTCCACAGCTCTGGAGAACAGCTGACTTCTTGTTATGGTCACAAGCCAGTCTTGATTTAAAAAATTGTGTAAATGTTATATATAGAATATCAGTGTTATTGAAAAAAAAGCAGGTCCTCAACACTGTATAAGGAGTTGACAGGGAAGAAAGTATAATGTTTATGAAACACTGAGTCCACAAGCATTTGTATTATTTTGCAATGTATTACTAAAAGGTTTAGTCTATATATACATTAAAAAGTGTACTTCAATAAAAAGATTGAACAAATTGAGAAAAAAAAAAAGATTAAGAAAAATAAAATGATCACTGAACGAACCCCAAAATAAACTGACAGAAGCAAGACTAGCAGATGTTAAGACGTTCTGTGCTATGCTGCATACTTTCTGGTAGATATGACATGGGGCATTTCTAAGGTCCCAATAACCAAGTGCACCTCTGGGCACACAATAAAATGTTGAGGGTCTGGTAATGACAAAATAATTATTAGATTGATTAAAAAGTAGATAAAATATACAATGTTCCAAAAGTGTAAAACACATATAATGTATTCTCTCCATGTTTCAAAGGTTTCCCAAGGCACTTATTAGAAGATATTGGGCACATGACCTGGGTGCCAGGGTCTACCAACACCCCTGGATATTAAAAACCCCTGCAATGTTTATTATTTATTTTAAATGGTATCTATAACCAGTTTTGGATAGAGTAGTGTGGGGGGTTACGATCTCTATTAGGTTTATATATGTTTCTTGATGGAAGATTCACCCTCTCTGTATGTCAATTGTCACAAAGGCAGAAAGTGATGGGATATACACGATTCTACCATTTTCACAATCGTGTGCATGTGATGGTTAGATTGCAACTGAACCCACCATGTCGCACCTCAGATCTGAGCAGCAATGTGAATGCAGAGCAGAGGAAAAGCCTTGGTTCCTCCTCAGCTCCGACCTGTCATATGACAGCTGAGCTGGGCTGGGAGGACTTTCCTTACTCTGCTGGGTATCTCTGTATCTATGGTCTGGTGAGTGAATTTTATAGAGGGAGCGTGGTAGCTGTTTGTATTGTAAGGATGGGTATTTTTGCCTGTGGGGAAGATTTGTGTTAGTTACTCCAGATCCCTGCACTCTGTTACTCTGTACTCTGCATTAAATACTACTGTCCTCTACATTCTGTGTTACTTACTCCTAACCCCTGCACTCTGTGTTACATACTACTGACCTCCAGTGGTGTAGCATGAGTTGTCAGCAGCCGGGGCAAGGCAAGTAATTTGTGACCTATAGACTTGCCTATTCTCAGCTTGCTCTGGTCTGGTCACATTGATCTCCTGTGTTAGTCAGCAGTGGCTGCAGGGGAGAGAAGAAAGTGCTTGACAATGACCGGTAAAGCCTGGAGCGGTGACATCACCCATAGGTTCCTATGTCCCATCTGTTGTTGGCGCTCCTTCCTCTTCGCTGCATACAACACTGGCTCACACAGGGGATAACATGGCTGGACTGGAGCAGCCTAAAAAAAGGCGTATACATCTTTTTCACACAGGTTAGCCATTAAAGGTGTTAGGAGGGGGAATGGGAGAATTTTTAAGGCTAGCTGGAAATTCTACTTGAATTCCTCCCCATCGGTGGGTATTGGCAGTTACAGTAATTAAACCCTTTGTGCTGCATTAGTGGCCACTGACAGTGTTTTTAACCGCTTTATAAGGGGCCGCCGGTGCCAATAATGCAGCACAAAGGGGTTAAATAACTCTTACTGGTCACTAATGCATTAGTGACCAGTGGCAGAACATTAACCCTTCTCGCTGTCCTTTACTAATGACATTGTTAATGAATCAACCCCTTCAACCCCTCCAGAATTTAACCAGTCCAGTTCACAAGAAAAAGAGACAGGGGAGGTGAGAGAGAGAGGGAAGGGGGTAAGAGAGAGAAAGGGGGTGAGAGAAAAGGAGAGGATGAGAGAGAGGGAGACAGAGAGAGGGGGGTGAGAGAGGTAGGTGAGAGAGGGGGGGGGGGTGAGAGCGAGGGAGCTAAGAAAGAGAGGGGGTGAGAGAGAGAGGGAGCTGAGAGACAGAAGGGGGCTGAGAGAAATAGGGGGGCTGAGAGAGAGGGGGTGAGGGGAGAGATAAGAGAGACCCCTAGCCTTGTCCCTATCTGCAGCCCCTCCTCTTTCTCCCTGTCCCAGTCTTTGTCTGCAGGTAGGTCTGTGTATGATCTCTGGTAACTTCCATGCCAGTCTCCTACTTGACCCTCTGAACTCTGCATTACTTAATTCTGACCCCTGTAATCTGCATTAAATACTACTAATCTCTGAATTCTGCTTTTGTTACTCCTGACCCCTACATTCTGTGTTACATACTACTGACTTTTGAACTCTGCATTATTTACAGTACTTCTGACCCCTGCACTCAGCATTACATACTACCGACCTCTGTAAAAGTTAAGGCAAGAGATTGAACACTAATATCATCTGCTAGGTGGAATTCTATGTGCTCCATGTTCCCTTTATTGCCATTTAGCCTAAAGGAAGCACCATCCCGCTGCTGCTCCTGAAGTACCAAGTGGATATCCAGTCTCTGGTTGCATGCCGCTGCCAGTGCCTACCTTCGTTGAATTGGTCACCTCCACTTGCCCGAAACCCTCATCAGCACTAACTGCTCAAGTTTTTTAGTGCTTTTTTGCCTTTCCTTACATTGGACTTAGTGATTAATTGCCACGCAGCACAACGCAGCATTAATATTTAACCCTTTTCCTGCTGGCATATGTGGCCTTGTATAAGGGTAAGGCTTTATTATTTAACCCTTTCAGGGCCGATATAGAGGGTGCCATTGTATTTTTCAACAAGGGAATGATAAAATTTCTGGCATAAAATAAATTATATAAGTAGAGTGTGCATCACCTTTGTAGGTGCTAGGGAGTTGACCAAGCTCATGAGACAGATTTCAATAGAATGTTGTATATGTAACATTGTGACTGACTGAGTACACTGCATAACCTCAAGCCAATATTGCTGGATGGCTGAGCAATGCCAAGACATGAATGAAATTAGCCTGAATAGAATTGCAGCGCCAACATCCTGAGGACTGAGAAGGAAACATTTTTACTAACCTTGTGGGGGTTGGATATATCCTGTGCAAGAATCTATAGTGAATGAGGTGATCTTTGGAAGACACTAGTCTAGTAAAGGGTGCCTCCCATATGCCATCCCAATCATCACCATCCATGTGGGGGACATCAACCAGCCAAGTATTCTGACATGATGTAAGGACCTCACCTGTATCAGAAAACAGCTGTTTGTACAGGTATATGGTTGATAATGCTATAGTTAGAGTCTCATCACGTAATAAATACTCCAAATCCCAAACCTGAAGAGCTATCCCAGAAAATCGAATTTGGGCATAATGTACATGGTGGAATTACAAGTACCGAAAAGGTGAGAATTAGGCAACCGATACTGAGACCTTAGGACATCAAATTGAAGCAGCGCCCCATTCCCCACTACATCACCAACCTTCTTCACCCCAAATTTTGTCCAAAGAACAGGGGCTGGATATGTATACAAATAGGACAACTGGGGATTTTTCTACCTCCCACGCCCTTATAGTGGATCGCATTGAGATTGTGAGGGGATAAGGAGCTCTATACTCCTGATAAACCAAATGGGATAGCGCCTCGTAGGAGCCAATAGTAGCTGCCTCCAAGGACACTGCCACATAATCACAGGGAAGGGTCAACTACCTATGTGCAAAAACCAACTGTCCTGCTAACAAAATAATGAAAAAATAGGGTACAGCCAGACTACCCTGTTGTTGCAACACCGGTAATTTGATTTGGGGGTTGTTCCCTTGCTACAGGAAGGCTGAGACTAAGCAATCTATAAAAATAGTTTTAGGAAGCCATATGGGCGAGTTTCTAAAAATGTAAAGGAGAAGGGAAAGAAATTTCATCTTGATTAATTTTCCCAAGGAATTTTCTGCCAGGTCTGAAGTCTATTTTTAAGGGTCTGGAGAAGAGGGACTACATTCAAAGGAATGAAACCGGACACCAAATTGGATAAGTTGAGACCTAGGTACCTTCTCAATATATTAAAGTGGACAGTTCTGGGGAACACATGGTGGGACAGGGAGCCCTAAGAGGGAGAATTTTAGATTTTTGCCAATTGACTTTTAGACCGCAGTTAGTGAGCTATCTGAGTCACGAAGGAAAATGACCATGTTGTCTACATACAATGTCATTTTTTCTTCCAAGCTGCCCACTTTTTCCCTGTACCTCTGAGGACGCCTTTTCCTGCACTAGTCTCCATCTGGGGGGGATGGGGATTTGTGCACTTGTGCTTTATCTCCTGTACAGCAGGGAGAATACAGTGGTGGAGGGTTTGGTGTTCCCATACAGTAGACTGTCAGCAGACAGGTCAGACTGCAAACCTACTGAAGGCACTCCCTGTCAGAGATAGCAGGTGTCTGGTGGTCCTCATGAGTTTAGATTAATTGAAGTCAGGTCCTCCTCCTATTCTGGCTTTTTCACAGCCTCTTTGGGAATCTCCTCAAAGTACTGTCCCGCCCATCCTTAATCAAGTGATCAGTCTTAACTCTCTGGCTTTGGTTCCTCTAGCTCACTCCATGACCGTGAATCGTTCACTGGATTAAGGAGAGTCAGATGCCTTGTACTCTCGTGCCTTGGTCCAGGTAGATGGCCAATCCTGTCTATTTTGGTGGGGGGTATGTCTTGCCATAAAATCTATTTTTTAGGTTGATAAAAGGACACAGGAATTCAGAAACGGTGTTAGAAAATGCTTACCAGATGTTTGGCTCACAGAAATGCACATGTGCGCAGAATTATTAGCAGAATAGTTACCAGGTGCATGCATGTGTGCAGGAATGCGCACAGGCGTGCACACAGCTCATGTTGGCACCAGATGGGCTATTTAAGGATCCTTCTGCTCATGCTTAAGTGCGGACTGATCTTTCAGCTGTTCCCTGCATCCTGTGTTCTTCCTGCTCGAGTGCTCGCCTGGCTGTCCACTGCACCTGCTGTGCGCTTCACTGACAGTTTTGGCAAGCCACGCATCCTGAACCTGCAGCACAAGTGGAGTGCCCCTTTAAGCTCAGCTGGTTTCCTGTGCACAGCTACTGTTCCTGTCCTGATGGTCCACCTGCTTTCCAGGATCTCCTACTCCAGCTGCAAGTTCTCTTATCAACACCCACTGGCACTCGTGTTCCTCCTGTCCCTCGGTAACCTCTGTTCCACTCTCAGTGGGACCAGAGTTGGAGACATAAGAGAGGCCAACCTCATCATATCAGTCTTCTATCAGGTACGTGACAAACAGTCAGGACTTCCAAAAGTATGAAATGTACAAAGTACTATAGTCAGTGCTGAGTTTAGGATTACATAAAGCATAGAATGCAGGGGTCAGCAGAGCATAAGGCCAGGGTCATCTTTAAGGTGGGGCAGCTGCCCTGGGCCCCATCTTTCTTGTGGGGCCCAAAGCAGCTGCCTCATACTTGCCAACTATCCCAGTTTAAATTCCCTTGTCCCATGATGTTTTAGTCCCGTGCTGTGTCCCCATATCTCAATGTGAAGTTCTGTTACTAATGCTGCCCAGCTCTGCCCTATTGCCATGTACAGACTCACCTGCACATCCTGTGTTTACATGTAAATAACCTGCATTGATATGTAAATAGCAGCTGCATTAATATGTAAATAGCCGCAGACCGGCTGCCTTGATATGTAAATAGAGGCGGCATTCATATGTATATCATGCCTCCTGAGGTCATATCCACCATCACTTCTGCCGAATGCGGCCCCCGGGGAGGTAAAGGGTTGTTGCCTCATGAGTTTATGTGAAATCTCCATTAACAGCTGTATTGTATTGTAATTAGGAATATATATAATTTAGCTTGTATCTATGTAGGCCGGAAGATAGTATCTTCACACATATCTGTGAGAAGACCAGACAAGACGGGGCCCCATCCTTTTGTGTACAAACAATGGGATTCAAATCTCATTGTTGTACACAAACTCACTTCAAAGGATCCCATGCTGGGATATGCAATGAAACAAGGCCAACCCGTAATCAATACTTAACTTCCCGGGAAAATTCAAGTCAATCTCTGGCTCACAAGGATTTGCATTAAAGGGGGCTGACTTAAGCAAAGTATAGGGAAGCTAACCAATCAGAAGTCACGCTATGCCGACCAATGAGGCATCAGCCTGTATTGATATACACAGACTAGCTGGGAGGAAACGCTCTCTTTTGGGGAGACCACCCATCAGGATGGAACCTTGGTAAGAAAGGGTAATTATGGGAAAGGTATGCCCTTTACTTGTAACTAAATATGTTTGTATATTAATGTTTTAGGCCTCATTCACACGAGGCAGACTCCGTTTCCACGGAGCCCGCCTCAGTCTGCCGACTCAGCGGGAGATCTCTCCGTTGATCTCCGCTGAGCCGGCGGATGACAGGTCCCTCTCTGCTCACTGAGCGGGGAGGGGCTTGTCAGGCGCCGCTGCCGCCTATGGAGGGATCGGATGAAAACGGACAGAATGTCTGTTTTCTTCAGATCTCACCCGATCCGATCCGCCAGCGACGGATCTGGACGTACGGCCATCTGTCTGCTTTTAGCGGATCGGACGGGGTCGGATGTCAGCAGACATGTCTCCGCTGACATCTGTCGCTCCATAGGCTAACGTGGAACGCCCGTTCAGGTCTGCCGTCAAAACTGACAGGCGGACCTGAACGGTCCGAACGTGTGAAAGGGGCCTTAAGGAATATACTCTGTATTCCTTCATGTAATTCTTTTATTTTAACCTAATATTTTCTTCCTTAGTGTAGACTATAGATAGATGCTTGTGTATTAGATGGATGCTTTCAACTACTTCCTAAAAGAATATTATTATGTTAAAGCTTTCACTCTAAGTCAAAATGACTTTTGTTTAACCCACATCATATCTTTGAGATATTAAATCTTAAATATAATAAATGGGTAACGGGGGCATGCTTGAAAGTCCTGCCTAAATTTGTGGTCATTAAGCCTAACATCAGCCTGCTCTGCAAAGGTAAGCAAATTGGAGGTGGAACTCTTTTTCAATATAACATGGTGCCACAGCACCGTGAATTTTCGTGCATGTGAATACGCACATCTTAATAGGTGCTTGAGGGAGTCATTAACAATTAATGTCACTGCTGTGTATCTGCTAACAGACAGCATGTTTCTGTGGTCAGGAAAGCGATTTTGCATGCGTTCCTGACACACACAAATGTGAACGCAGACTAAATGTCTCAGTTGCATTGGTGGTCAGTGTAAATCTTCTCATTATATTGGGGCTTGGTGTACAATCCTTTCATTCACACTAGTGGCCAGTGTGAAGGTCCCCCTTACATTGGTCGTTAGTGTAAATCCCTCCTTACATTGGTGGTTACTGTGAATGCTCCTATTAAATTAGTGGTCAGTGTAAATCCTCATTACATTAGTGGTCAGTGTAAATCCCCACTACATTGGTGGCCAGAGTAGAAACTCCTCTTTATATTGGTAATCGGTAAAAAAATCCAAACTTGCATTTGTGGAAGAATCCTCCCTTACATTGGTTGTCCATGTAGAAGCCCCCTTTAAATTAGTGGTGAGTGTAAATCCCCCCTTACATTGGTGGCCAGTGTAGAAATACCCCTTTATTGGCTGTTGATGTAAAATCCCCCATTACAGTGGTGATCTATGTACATTTCCCTTTACATTGATGATAAGTGCAAAACTGCCCTTACACTGGGGGTCAGTGTAAATCCTCCTTTACATTGGTGGTCTGTGTAAATCCCCCTAACTTTGGCGGTCGGTGTAGAAGTGTCACCTTACACTGGTGGTCAGTACAAATCTCCTCAACAATCGTTGTCAGTGTAAAGTCCCCTTACATGGAGGTCATTGTATACAGTGCCTTGAAAAAGTATTCATACCCCTTGAAATGTTCCACATTTTGTCATGTTACATCCAAAAATGTAAACGTATGTTATTGGGATTTTATGTGCTAGACCAACACAAAGTGGGTTGGTATCACCTGGTGCGTTAAAACATGGTGTCACCCCCCCTCCTGTCTATCCTGCCCAGCACCCTGCAGGCAGTGCACGGTCACGGGGCGAACCCCCACACGGCCCCTGTAAATTATAGTATAGGGTGGTACAGGGCAGGTTGGGGTGGTATAGGGCAGACTGGGGTGATATAGAGCAGGCTGGGGTGGTATAGGGCAGGCTGGGGTGGTATAGGGCAGGTTGCGGTGGCATAGGGCAGGTTGGGGTTGCATAGGGCAGGCTGGGGTGGCATAGGGCAGGTTGCGGTGGCATAAGGCAGGTTGGGGTGGTATACGGCAGGTTAGGACTCTATGTAGAGACAGGCAGTGTGCAGTAACTTACAGCATGTCCACCCGGAGATGAAGACACCTGGGGCTGCTGTGTTCTCACCTTTTTCTCTTCCAACTACAGGATCAACCAGAGTGAAGGGGTCTGTGGGGGGATTGGAGGAGACAGCCACACCCCCAGCTCCACCCATCAACTCCGGCTGCCTCCGGAGATATTGGGGATCCCTGAGGGACAGCTTAAGAAGGGGGAGTGTTACACGCAGCCTCCCCCACATGGCTTGGTGCTGTGCTCGCTCCGCTACGCTGCAGCTCTACAAGCAGACGCAATATAGTACAGTGTATAGCGGTGGGCGGCAGGCCCGGTGTCACCCCTCTGGTGGGTGTCACCCTGCACCCACATAGCAACGCAACTGCATAATTGTGAAGTGGAAGGAAAATGATAAATGGTTTTGGCATGCATTTGTATTCAGCCAATACTTTGTAGAACCACCTTTTGGTGCAAATACAGCTACAAGTCTTTTTGGGGATGTCTCCACTAGCTTTGCACATCTAGGGAGTGACATTTTTGCCCATTCTTCTTTGCAAAATAGCTCAAGCTCTGTCAGACTGGATGGAGAGCATCAGTGACCAGCAATTTTCAAGTCTTGCCACAGATTTTCAATTGGATTTAGGTCTGCACTTTGACTGGGCCATTCTAACACATGAATACGCTTTGATATAAATCATTCCATTGTAGCTCTGGCTGAAAGTTTAGGGTTGTTGTCCCGCTGGAAGGTGAACCTCGGCCCCAGTCTCAAGTCTTTTGCAGACTTTGGCTGCTTCTCTGATTAATGCTCTCCTTACCCGACCTCTCAGTTTAGGTGGACGGCCATGTCTTGGTAGGTTTGCAGTTGTGCCATTCTCCTTCCATTCTCGGAAAATGGATTGAACAGTGCTCCATGAGATGTTCAAAGCTTGGGATATTTTTTTATAACCTAACCCTGCTTTAAACTTCTCCACAACTTTATCTCTGACCTGTCTGGTGTGTTCCTTGGCCTTCATGGTGCTGTTTGTTCACTAAAGTTCTCTAACAAACCTCTGAGGGCTTCACAGAACAGCTGTATTTATACTGAGTTTAACTTTATACACGTGGACTCTATTTACTAATTAGGTGACTTCTGAAGGCAATGGGTTCCACTAGATTTTAGTTACGGATATCGGAGTAAAGGGGGCTGAATACAAATGCACGCCACACTTTTCAGATATTTATTTGTTAAACATTTTGAAAACCATTTATAATTTTCCTTCCACTTCAAAATTATGTGCCACTTTGTGTTGGTCTATCACATAAAATCCCAATAAAATACATTTACATTTTTGGCTGTAGCATGACAAAATGTGGAAAATTTCAAGGGGTATGAATACTTTTTCAAGGCACCGTATTCCCCCTTACACTGGTGGTTGGTGTAAATGCTCCTGTTACATTGGTGTCAGTGTAGACATCCCTCTTTATATTGGTGGGTGGTGTAAATTCCCCCTCACATTAGTGGACAGTGTAAATCCCCCCTCACATTGGTGGTAATAGTAATTTCCCCATTGGTGGTCAGTGTGGCGGACAAAGAACACAGCGATCAGGCATGCATAATGCACAGAATGCAGAGGTCATGGAGTGTGCAACATGCAGGCTGCAGGGGTCAGGAGTGCATAACCCACAGAGAGCAGGGGTCAGAAGTGCATAATACAGAGAGTGTAGGAGTCAGGAGAGCGCAATACATAGAGGTCAGAAGTATGTAACACACAGGGCAGTGTACAGAGTACAACCAAAAAGTATCCCCTCTTCCAGGTACAGTCACCCACCCCAATCCCCCCCAGTACAGATCTCCCTCCCCAAATCCACCCAGTACACATCTCTCTCACTACCTTTATACAGATCTCTCTCCCCAAACCTGCCTGGTACAAATCCCTCCTCTTTTCCTCTAGATGTAAAGAGTGCACCCTTGTCCTCAGTGTTGACCCTAAAGTTAATAACTCCACATCAAGTTCACTATATGGACCCCTCAAAATATTTTTATACATGGTGATCATATCCCCCCTTAATCTCCTCTTCTCAGGAGTGAATAAATTCAGTTCCTCTAATCTTTCCTCATAGCTGAGCTCCTCCATGCCTCTTATCAGTTTAGTTGCCCTTCTCTGCACTTTCTCCAGTTCCCCGATATCCTTTTTGAGAACTGGTGCCCAAAACTGAACTGCATATTCCAGATGAGGTCTTATTAATGATTTGTACAGGGGCAAAATTACATCTCTCTTTCTTAAAGCGGGGGTCCACCTATCTATCGTTTTTTTTTTTTTTTTGGAGTTCATTCACAAACTTTTCTTCTCATGATTATCTACTCACATGTCCTGTGTAATAAGTCCGCCTGTGTCCGATTTCGTTGTAAAGAATAAATTATAAAATTCACTGAAGGCGGTTTCCATCTTCATTGTGGGCATTTGAAGCCCACAAGCATGTATTTCCTGGATGCGGTGAATGCTGTGCTCCCAGCATTCACCGAGATGTTGTGATGACGCTGTTGCACAATGCATGCTGGGAAGCCTGAGACTAGCTCCCAGGGGACTGTGGGAGGTCTGGGAGAGGCTAGAAACATGCCTACTCCCATGGGAGGAAAACCAGGAAGTGCTAAGAAGATTAGAAAAAAAAAAGGTAATTACGGTGATTTAAATTTTTTTACACAGCATGTCAGCATCTAGGCAAGGAAGAGAATGCATAGAGATAATGTTCTCTTAATACAAGAAAGGGATATAAACGGAAGTTTGGGACTTTAAATGAGGTTCAAGACATGGTGGAGATACGTATAAAAAATCACATGTTTATTAACATGGAAAATGTGTAGGTGTACATGCATGGGTCATGGGATAGCACATAATTATATATATATATATATATATATATATATATATATACACTGCCATATTGTCATGATTTTCCAAGTTGATACGATCATGTGCTGCCTATGTCCATGTTGTATATGTATATTATGTGCTATCCCATGACCCATGCATGTACACCTACACATTTTCCATGTTAATAAACATGTGATTTTTTTATACGTATCTCCACCATGTCTTGAACCTCATTTAAAGTCCCAAACTTCCGTTTATATCACTTTGTACCAGGGATGGAGGCGCAATTTATGTGCGCCTCATTTAAAGTCCCACCTGTGTCATTAGACAGTCCCCCTCCTCTTTTCTGTCTGCATATAGGGATGGAGGTTTCTTGACTGAGCTGGCAGTGTTCCCCTGTCACTCAGGTGGAGGTCGTTTGGCTCCATTTGGCTACGCACTGCCTTTGGGGCCTTACTCTGCTTGGAACATGGCATCCATGTCCAGCAGTTATGCGGCATTGCACTTTTTATAGGGCTGTTTGGTCTCCCATGAAGCCATAGGCATCTCCCTGCTGTCCCATCCCGGAAGCTACGATGCGCTCTGTGTGCCTCCCTCTTCCTCCCGCCCTTCAAGGCGGGGGTTCGGGGGACCTGGGTGGCATCCACAGTGCATCGACGCCACGCGCCTCACGCGTGACGTCACTTCGTGCGTCATCACGTGAGGCACGACTACCACCATCCTAGCCACCACAGCTGGGAGGGTCATCCCCTGCCGGGGGCGGTATCATCCTGCCCAGGCAGAGGCCCCTCCCTACACGTGCTGAGCTGGCGTGACGTCGCTAGGAGCCAGCGTGCGGCTGTGCGGCGTGTACTTAACACGCCGCTTGCACACAGCCACAAACTTCACAGCTAGCACACATCACAAGGCAGTAGGACCCTCCACCTCTTCATGCACGCTACCAGGTAACACCCATGGCAGTTGCCATATCAGTGAAATAGTCAATACTACCTAAATACTTAAACTAGATTCTTATTTATCTATGTAGATTCCATGGCAGTTTCCATCACCTACTTCCCTTTGTACCATGTCTTGTGATATAGAGTGATTTATCCATTCTGAGGAAGCTCTGTGCACCCTATTTCAGCCACACGCGGACCCATATACCCCAGCTTCCGGGACGGACATCTCTTTGGTTGCTTTGGCCCCATACCCAATACACCCCTACTGTATACCACTCTGCTTATGTAAGTACTTTGGATGGGCTCTTTTGCCGCTCCATCTAAAATTTAGTCTCATATTAGATTTAATTATTTCTATATACATTCTTATAGATATTTGGGAGCATCCGCCCCTGATGAGTGTGTAAACACGAAACGCGTCGGACAATTCAGGATGCCGACATACACTACCAATCAACTTTATCAACTGTCCCCTTACCAATCGTGCTTCATGTACTCCTATTATGTTATATGCAGTGTACCGCATTTTTGACTTGTGTTTACGTATGTGGAACTCATGGGAATTGCTCAATTATTCTTATCACTGTCATGTGTTCTTAAGCTGACACTACCTCGCATCCTTGATGTACCATCTTATATATATGCACTGCCATATTGTCATGATTTTTCAAGTTGATACGATCATGTGCTGCCTATGTCCATGTTGTATATGTATATTATGTGCTATCCCATGACCCATGCATGTACACCTACACATTTTCCATGGTAATAAACATGTGATTTTCTATACGTATCTCCACCATGTCTTGAACCTCATTTAAAGTCCCAAACTTCCATTTATATCACTTTGTACCAGGGATGGAGGCGCAATTTATGTGCGCTTCATTTAAAGTCCCACCTGTGTCATTACACAGTCCCCCTCCTCTTTTCTAATACAAGAAAGGACTTTGTTGGCTTTGGAAACCGCCGCTTGGCATTGCATGCTATTATTGAGCTTATGATCTACCAAAACCCCCAGATCCTTCTCCACTATTGATTCCCCCAGTTGTACTCCCCCTAGTATGTATGATGCATGCATATTCTTAGCCCCCAAGTGCATAACTTTACATTTATAAACATTAAACCTCATCTGCCACATAGTCGCCCAATTGGACAGTGCATTGAGGTCGGTTTGTAAATTGGAGACATCCTGTAAGGTTTGTAATTTGGAACAGTACCTTTTTAAGTGTAACTCCAGTCTCAGAAACAGGAAGTGAGATTAAATCCATCTAATGAGGATACAGACAGCAGTAAAAACCCCAGTGGCTCAAACCCCACACCACACAGTACTGTATGTACTAGCCAAAACTAATAAATAAATACAACGCAGACAGATGTTTGCTCTAACATATTATTTATGTTTACCTATGCATGTAGATGCAGATACATGTAAATGCTTAAACATTTTCAAACTTTGTGCAGAACAGTACAACCTTAAACAATTGTGATAGAGGATGATGGGCTTGTTGAAGAGAATGGGACTGCTATTATAGAGTCAGAATCTGATTCAGCTGCTGGACTTAGTTTCTTGAATTTGACATTAAGGGATGTTTGCACAGCGTTTTTCTTTATCGCATCATAAATATCCCTGTAGCATCTTACGCCTTCGGTAACTGTTCGGTAAACTTTGGTAAACCTCTCTGTATCAGGATCTTGCTCCTCTAACTTTGCCATTCCTGCTTCAATGAGATGAAAAGCATCAGCTAACTGTTTTGTAGAAAACTTTTTTAATTTTGGAGGTCCGGGTTTTCTTCCCTGAATGCTGTTATCTGCTGCTCTAGTCCGATAATGTCTTCATTGGTAAGGTCTTTGCCATGGGAGTTGAGTAACTCGATGATATAATTTTTTGTCTGATGTCCAACTACCAATAGCAACCACAGCTTGCCTGGTTGTGGTGATTTCTTCATCTGTAAACCCCAGAATTTCTTGTGTGAATTGGGGGCACAATTTGTTCCAAACTCCTCTCATATTTGTTTCTTTCACTTCAGCCCAAGCATCAGCAATATTTTTTATGGCATCATAAATGTGATAATTCTTCCAGAACTCCAGATCATCTGATCCTTTTGGGTAGCCCTGACAGCTTGTGAGAATGTGTCCTCCGTAAATAACAGGCCTTAAAGGAGGCTATGACTCCTTGATCCATTGGCTGAAGTAGTGATGTGGTGTTGGGGGTAGAAATACCACCTTTACATAGGGGTGCATGTCAGCGAAAGTGTTTGGATGTCCAGGGGTATTGTCAAGGAGAAGAAGAATTTTGAAGTGAATGTTTTCCCTCAAACAATAATGTTTAACAGCAGGGACAAAATAGTTCCAAAACCAATCTTCAAAGACTGTAACTGTAACCCAATTAAATTTGCCCTCCAAATAACAGGAAGAGATGCCTTAGTGACATTACGTAGTGCCCTGGAATTTAAGAAGTGATGCACTAGCAAAGGCTTGAGCTTTAAATCCCAAGATGCATTACCCCCAAGTAATATAGTCAGCCTGTTCTTTGATGCTTATGTCCTGGTGCACATTTTTCCTCTTTTGAAAAGTTGGTCCTCTATGGCATTTTTTTCCAAAACAAGCCAGTTTCATGTACATTAAAAATTTGTTCTGATATAATCTCTGTTGTCAATAATGTCTTTCAATATCTTGGGAAAATCATTTGCAGGACTTACATCAGCCATCGCTGCTTCACCTTGAACTTTAATGTTATGCAAATTAGCTCTTTATTTAAAGCGATTGAACCAACCCCCACTTGCAACAAATTCTTCATTGCAATCGTCTTCACTTGTTGGATTGGCAGCTTTTAAATCTTTGAAAAGGCTTCGAGCCTTTTCTTGGACTAAAGAAAGACTGATAGGCATATTATGCTGATTTTGGTCTTCTATCAAAATTGTCAGCAGCCTTTCCATCTCAACAATTAAACCACTGTGTTGCTCGGTAGTAATCGTAGAATGCATGGCCTTTCACATGCTCCATTATTCTACCTTTATCTTTTAAAATTGTTGCGATTGTTGACTGATTGTAGCCTAATGTTCTTCCAATAGATGATGGAGTTTCACCTTTTTCTGATCTCTTTATTATTTCTACTCTATTTTCCACGGTGATGGTTTTTCTCTTCTTTGCTGTTTCACCAGCACTTGCATCAGATTTGTTTTTCAGTATGTTAAAGACAAAAAATGTGGAATGAAGTGCACTCTAGATGCAGCAAGGTCTCCGGCCTTGTCCAGTCTAATGAAGACCTCCAAGCCCAAAGATAGCTGACATCCTTCCATATGTAGTGAGTTGTGAGGCATAGTGGGCGCAAAGATGGTGAAAGTCATTGGGCGCCAGACACTTATTGGATGTAAAAGAGGTTTTATTTTTTTTGACAGTCTTTTTTGTATTTTTGGGGGAAAGAGGTGTAGCGCTACCCCTGGAAGGGTCGCTGTAATATACGGGTCCCACACCAGTGATGGCTCGCCCTCACCTGGATCCAAGTAGGATCACAGCTCTCCTGCGCTGCTATCCAATCCTGTCCTTCCTTGTTTTTGTTGTTAGGGGTGGGCTTCCTTCTTGGCTACAGCAGTAACCAATCTGCCTTCAATTCTGCAGCTGTACCCAATAGAGTCTCTCCTGGGCTGCTATCAGTTTAGCCAGAAAATGCAATGCAATGTTTCAGAGAGCAATACTTTGCATATATTACAGAGTTAATACTAAGCCAGTGCTACAGAGGGTTAGGGCCAGGACACCCTTCAGTAGTTATAGATTCAATTGGCAGACTCCGAGACTTCAATAGGAGGACAGCCATGCAGGGAAAGGCCCCAGCAGGGCACCACATCTGCACATGCAGGAACACTGTCTCCCATGGTAACAGTCCTTTAACAGTTCCTAACTCAAATGTAACAGTTCCTTCAGCTTCAGTACAACTGCCTCTTGTAGTTCTTCAACACTGAGCTCACGGTCTCTCACTAGACCCTCTGATTCACTGACTCTAAATCCCTTGAGCTCCTCCAAGGTTGCGGTGGTATCCCCTCAAGCGTCACCCCTGCTTCTCTGCTGGGTCCCTAGCTTGGCACTCCAGATACTTCTCAAGCTTCACCCCTGCTTACCGGCGAGGTCCCTGACTTGACCCACAAGGCTGCTCTGCAAGCGTCTCCTCTGCGGGTGGGGTCCCTGACTTGATCACCGCCTGAAGTTTCCAGATTCTCCACCGTGCCTGTTCGGTGAGAATATGGTTCCAGTACTTTCTTCAGTTGCTCACTGTGGTCTCTGGTAAAGGTGGTTGGTCCCTTTGTGGCAACAGCTTCCCATCTACCTCTGTCCATTGACAGGTTCTCCGGCCAACAGAACCGTCACTTTTGGTTGGACTGCAAGCCGCTATCCCAATCTTATGCTACCCTCTTACTTCTGGATAGGCCCTCACACAGCCTGGCAGCCAGATGCCGCCGGGATGGGCCCATTCTCCGGCCTAGCAGCCCGGGGCATACCACACATGTCCACCCAGACAGCCGTCCAGATGGCACAAAACACAGATCACCTTACCTCACCCGAATATATAGGTTCTCCCAACAGGCCAAGAGATTAAAGAAAACCCGGCCCATTGGCTGAGATACACCATATACTCATAACGCAACCTTGGGTTGTCCTTCTCATATCTAGAACCACCAAGTACCCAGCCACCTAGTGGTAGAAGAGAAAAGTGCACCAAGGCCAAACTTAGGGAGAAATCAATAGATATCTATCAATCGACCAAGATAACTAACTACTCTTGGCAAATAAATTTGCAAGGAGCTCCTTGACTAAACCCCAGGGTGCTACATAGAAAAGAACAAAAAGAAGAAAAAAAGTGTAGCAGCTAGCCAGTTTATTACCAATTTATTCTAATTAAACAGGTACTGTATAAAAACACTCACTGTGACGGCAAGATATAAGGCTCATCAGTTGGATATGCCTGCTTATTGTGTGTCCTCAGCGCGCAGCATCAGTGGTTCTCAGAGCCACCCAGCAGCGTGGGATCCAGTACAAAAAAGCAGGGCTAAAAGAGACCCAGAAGGATAGTTACATTCAGGACGAAGCAACTTCTGTACAGTATAAACAATAAAAGATTATATAAAAACATACACAATTCAATGGGAGCTCCACATAGGCAGATGACATGAGCTCATGCTGGGACACAGGGATATAATGTACAGTAACACAGTCCAGCTAACCTATAAGTTACAGGTACAAGTACAGGGCATATAGTAGTGGCCAAGAGAACGGTATTGTAATCTCACCAGCTCCACAGGTTCCAGGCTCTTCTGGCTGTGCAATATGGGGTGTTCCGGGCGCTTCTGGGCATGCAGTGCTGTATGTGGGGCGTGCAGTACATGTAGTACTGCAGTGTGAGATATGTCCCCTTTTGCAAGATGGATACTCGGCAGTTTCCGGGACCAGCATGAAGCGCAAGTGGGTGGCAGTGACGTCACACCGCCACCATTCATAAGTAGGAGTCATTCGCAACTTGGATGTTCGTAACTCGGGGACTGCCTGTACACAGAAAAGGAGCAACTGTTTATAATATTTATTGGAATAATCATCTGAACCAGGTGATGTATTGTTTGCTGAGGAAATAATAACCGTATTAAGATCATCCTCTATAAATGATGAAGATAATATGAAGAGCAGGCTTTTTATTAGCTTGGGTAAGCTGAATCTATTTGCAAAAAAAAAAAAAATACCTTGTTCTTCAGGTTTCTGAAACATTTTAGATTGTTGGAGTCAGTTTTATATTTGGCAATACTAAAATTAGTATACAAAATACATTGACATTACAACAGTTTGGATCATAATGTGAATAATTCTTAGCTACTGTATTTATGCAGTAGCTGATATTTATTCATTTAAATTTATTAACAAAATGTTTTAAATAGAAACTAAATGCAACAGCCTGCACAAAAAAAAGGCCCATGTAGACAAATGCAAACAAAACCCTGATTGTCTATTAAGGATTCCTGTACATTATAGCTAATTGCACTGTTATTAAACTGATTTCATATGTAGATTAAGTGCCATATGAATATTTAAAACTATTAAGCACTGTCTACTAAAAATAACAATAAACATTGGAGCTAAAGATAAAAATAAAGTATGTTGCATTCTTTAAAATGAATCTTATATAAGGGTATTGACCCAGACATATTTTCTTTAGCTTCGTCTTACACCTACTATTCATTGGGTTTGTGGGATTCAGTTACTAGGCGTATGGAGCTTATATTAAAAGCCTATTGGCTGTCTCCATAGTAACCTCTCTCGGTGCTGAGGAGAGCTCATACTCATATGTGATTGACGTTTCCTTCAGCAAATCCTTTTGCTGTATCCTGGCTACAGACCAGTGGTCTCTTCATTCATGATTCTGATGGTGGATTCCGCATTCAAGTGACTGCATTACCTTATAACTGTTAATCCGGGATTAACATTTAGTCATGTCTTTGCCTGATCTTCTTCAGGCAAGGAAGAAGACTGTTGCCTTTAGTGACATTGGAATAATGTCTCCACTTGGCTTGATATACATTCTGCATAGATTTTTTCTTTTTATCTTGCATTCATATTCAACATTGAGAGAGTTAATAGTCTGCAGTGCACAACTGGGGATGAGCTTCCTACTGTTGATGCTCCACATGGGGGTAATTTGCGGAGGCTCAGCATATAGGAGGTTAATCTGCCCATGTAGACGTCACGGTTGGTCTGGGGGGAGGGTGTCTGCTTTTGTGATGTATTTTGCACAGTTAGCAGCTGCAGGACTCCTTGGTACAGAGACATACACATACACACATAGCCTCACTGTGCTGCTGACTCTCCTATCCTCACATGCTCCTGCTGCCGGCTGTGGGGTGAGTGTGCTGTTTGAGTGTGTGGTTAGGAGGCAGCAGGGGACATTGGCCATACTTTGCTATACATTTGTGTCTGCACTCATATATATGAACGTTAGGCATGCATTGTTAGAAATATTCATATTATTATGTGTGCATGGGTTTATTTAACATTTTATATCACATAAGATGTTTGCAGCATGTCTATCATGAGCACAGTAAACACACTCAATGTATGGTTTACATGTTATCATTGTAGTGTTCAGTACATGACGGAAAGAAGCAAATGGTGCCTTTGATTTCATCATGTGACTTTTGTAAATATGTTTAATTTACATTATATTCAAGAGTAGGCTGGATTTAATATAAAGGTATATTTACTACTACCTTGATATATTTAGGAAGGTATAAATTTAGTGCAGTGTAATAGTCACTTGAGGACGTGTGTGTGTGTGTGTATGTATGTATATATATATATATATATATATATATATATATATATATATATATATAGTCATATATTGTATTGTATTGCCGATTTGTATTGATTCACATTGTCAGAGGTGTAGAAAGTTGAGTGTGTAGGACAATTAGCAAGTGTTCAGTTTGGGTGGCACCTAGCAAACCAATCTGCTATGAACTGCCTATTACCAAATTCTCACCATTATAACCCTTGGCTTCTTTTTCTTTTCATCCCTTCTTCTTCCTTTTCCCTCCATTTTTCTCCCCTTCACTTCTCCTGCCGCACTGTGCCTCTCCTCCTCCTTACAATCTTTGCTCCCTCTAGTGATGCTGGATAATGGATTTGCACAGTGTTAGACACAGCTGATTCAGTGGGAGAGGCAGTGAAGTGGGAAGGTTGGGAGTTGTCTGCGGCTCAGCAACAGCAGTGGTACCGTGCCTGCACATAGTGGAGTGACCCTCTAATGGTCGGCATAGGGGATGTTGAGCATAAGCTCCAATGCATCTTTTAAAGCTGGAGCGTAGGAAATTTCAAGCATTGTTTTTAATGTTTAAGATAGGTAAACTGAAGAAAGCCACAAAAATAAAGCATACTGTTAGGTTTATTCAATACTAACATGTGGTAGACATTTCGTGCAATGCAGTTGCCTTGAATAGATTAAGAGTGTCACTTGAATGTATTTTTAATTTATATTTATTTTTGAAGTAAGTAAAAGCTATAGTCTTCAGTCTGATGTTGATAGTGCATACGTTACAACTAAGGCACCAAACCATTCCAGATGAATGTGTTTTATTTATTAGCATAGCACAAAAAATAAAAATTGCCTGTAACAAACAGTAGATATAAGCTTTCATCAGTTTTGTGTAATTCCGTCAAGGAATGTTGATTATATGATATAGGTTATTGCATATCACACTCGTTACATCCTCATATAAATCTATAAATGCTTTAGTGGGAAATACTGGACACATACATAGATGTTTGATCAGTCACTTTGTTTTATGGCATGCCAAATGAATTCCACCTTGTAGCACAGAATAAAGAGATGCCTACACATTAAAGGACATTGGTACAAAATGCTAATGGGTCTAGCAAAAAACATGAAATCATATTTTAATGCATGGCATACAAATGAATGCAGTATGGATCATGGGGAGGTTTGCTTGATTAAGAAATGCATCTGGTTGAAACATTTGGGCAATTCTCAGTTTACCAGGGAATGATCAGAGACAAATAGTTGCAATGTCTTATTGCTTACAGGAGACCCTCCAAACATGTGCTGCCCAGCGCATAGGCATGCAGAGTGGAAAAACAAATCTTATCATTTGAAAATGAACAATCAAATTCTGTTGTTGTGTGACCAGTACCCGTGTCTACATCAGCCAGCCATGTCCAACAAGAGATTTAGAATTCTTTTCATTTATTAGAGAGCACATTCCAAAATGGTGGTACACTATTCGATTTTGTCAGCATGACATGCAGGTGATGGAATATTTATTAATAATTCAAAGCCGTAACTGTTTCCAAATACTGCATGCTGTGGCTGTCATAGAAGTTATAATGAATCAGGGATTTTCTTTCATGTTCTTTGAGCATATTGCCCCCCTAGCATGCACCCTAGTCAGACACGTATAGTTGACATTGCATTTAGGTTAAAGTGTTTGTTAACCAAAAAAAAAAATCATCCTGTCCCCTTAAAGCATGTTATACAGCACAGTGCTTGTGCTGGGTCATTTGGCCCCCTGTATCACCTGTAATACCTGGCTGATCCTGCCTGGCTATACCCTCTCCCCTGTAAACTGACCATGATAATCAGGGCTGCTGAGCCCTGACACTGGTCAGAGTACGTGCCTCCGTCAGCCGCAGCCCTCCTGTCCTATGCGCTCCTCTGTCATCCTCCCCTCTCTGCCTGTCAGTTCCCCGATCTTCCCCTCCTGCACTAAAAATAACAGCTTTTTCCTTCTATAGTTACCTCTGATATATAGAAGTAAGCTCCCAAGTGCATGTCATTTCTAAAAATATGCGGTATAATTGCTTACTTCAGAGCGCCATTCGGTGCTCACGTGACTGTCCACCGGTCTCCTCCTCTCCTCATCTCGGCTGATGTCAGCAGGGGGTTCCCAGCAACTCCCCCTGCAGCTATCACATCGGGAGAGGAGACCAGCAGGCAGTGCTGAACTGCGCTCTGAAGTAAGCTATTATACCGCATATTTTTAGAAAAAAAATATTGGCTTCACAAACACTTTAACTGCGCATCTTATTTTTACAGGTGACAACCACCATAAGCATAACTTACTGTATGTGTCTATAAAGCACAGTGGTTCCCAGTCTTTTTCAAGTTATAAAACACCACAATAAAGCTTCAAATGTTGACAAACAGCAATATGCTATTGAACAGAAATTCTAGAAAACCAGTGTAATATATGAACCGATATCTGTTAAATGCTTTGTGGACTCTTTTATTGTACAACAGAATAACCCAGCGAAATATTGATTTATTACTAATTTTTTGAGGAGCATGGGGGCTCTGAAAACCTTAACCAGAGAAGAAGCTTTTCTTCTTTTTTTTTTTTGTTTAGACCACAAAAAAACTTAAAGTGGTTGTAAAGGTAGAAGGTTTCTTTACCCTAATGCATTCCCTGCATTAAGGTAAAAAGCCTTCTGTGTGCAGGGAGCTTGAGGTATTGTGTTTGGAGGCACTGAAATAACCCTCTGCGAGTACTGTTTCTCTAAATCTCTGTGTAATCGAAAAATGTGGATCTACAGCTTATTTTAACAATACTTTATAACTTCTCCCATTTCCGGAAGTTTTGTAATAGGCTACTGATACTGTGGGACTTGCTGCCCTGCACATAAGGTTTTTATATTGGATAGAGCCTGTATGTTAGGCCTGACTTTATTTTCCTACATGTATTTTGGTATCACAATAAGGCTATTGGTCACTTCAGAGAGTGCATCCTCTTGTTGACATTTATTCTGGTACTGTATGTGTTTTTATATGATGTTTAAAACTCTGCAATAAAAATTGTTGAAAGAGAAAAGAAAAGTAGGGGAATTTTTTGGGGGGCAGATTTATACTTACCTTGGGGAATGCAGCATCGGCCCAATGCTGCATCTGTCCCCTGGCGCCTCTGCACTGAGAACCGAGCGATGTAACACCGCCAATCGCTCGTTCTCACAGCTCCACCTGGCAGATCCAGATTCCCATTGTCGGGATGATGCGGTACCTGGACTGACATCTGTGACGTCAGCAGAGAGAGGACTTCAGCCTGCTCTCTGGTGAAAACTGGTCACAGGAGTGCAAAACGAATTGCACTCCTGTGATCCATAGGAGAAGTACAGCCAAACGAGCTTTGGCAGTACTTCTTCTTTAAATAACATTGGTCATTAACCTCCCCTCAGCCTCCTCCCCTCCCCCAATCCAGCCAGTTCATTTATTAATCTAAGATTCAATCAAAAATATCTGCTATTCTGCTTACTTGCAGAGCAACACTGTACACTGCAGTACACTCCAGCTAGAGCCAGGCTCCTCCAGGAGGCAGCGCTGGCAGGAGCTCTTCTGAGTCCACCCATCCCGCCTCCAGTCATGAGTGACGTCACGCCGCGGGGACTATGAGGCACTTCTGTAGGGGGAGTGAAGCGCAGCACTGACCAGGGGCATATCATGAAATGAGTGGGCCCGTGTGCAAGATAAAAAGTGGGCTCCAGGCAATGATAAAATATTTTTTGTGTGTGGCTTAAATTGCGTGAAATATTGGGTGTGGCTTAAAGGGGTGTGGTTTAATAGAGTCTGAGATGACTTAGTGCAGAATGTGGTAATGTTAAATAGGGAATGTACAGTGCAGAGTGTACGGAGGTGGGTAGTATGTGCAGGAGAGGGATGAGGAGTGTATGGAGGTGGGTAGTATGTGCAGGAGAGGGATGAGGAGTGTATGGAGGTGGGTAGTATGTGCAGGAGAGGGGTGTGGAGTGTATGATGGTAGATAGTATGTGTAGGAGAGGAGTGCGGAGTGTATGGGTAGTATGTGCAGAAAAGGCGTATAAAGTGTATGGTGGTGGGTAGTATGTGCAGATGAGGAGTATAAAGTGTATGGAGGTGGGTAGTATGTGCAGGAGAGGAGTGCTGAGTGTATGGAGGTGGGTAGTATGTGCAGAAGAGGAGTGTGGAGTGTACAGTGGTGGGTAGTATGTGCATAAGAGGAGTATGGAGTGTATGGTGGTGGGTAGTATGTACAGGAGAGGAGTGCTAAGTGTATGGACGTGGATAATATGTGCAGGAGAGGAGTATGGAGTGTATAGAGGTGGGTATTATGTGCAGGAGAGGAGTGCAGTGTATGGAGCTGGGTAGTATGTGCAGGAGAAGAGTGCAGAGTGTATAGAGGTGGGTAAAATGTGTGCATGTGAGGAGTGCGGAGTGTACGGCGGTGGGTAGTATGTGCAGGATGGTGTCAGTAGAACAGTAGACAGTGTCAGTAGTTCTTTATTTTATTTTTTTAATTTTGTTTTACAATTACATTTTTTAGGGGTTTTTTTTTGTTCAAAATGCTTTTTGGGGGCCACTGAATGGTGTCAGTAGGGCAATGGATGTTGTCAGTAGAACAATGGACAGTGTCTGAATTTTTATTATTTTTTACAATTTTATTTTTTAATATTTTTTTACAATTTACTTTTCTATGATTTTTTTTTCACAATGATTGGGGGGGGGGGGGGGGGGTAGTGGATGGTGACAGTAGGGCAGTGGATGGCGTCAGCAGTTTTTTGTTTTTATTCTTTTATTATCTATTATCTTTTACAATTTAGTTTTTTATTAAATTTTTAATTCTTTTTTTTTAATATAATATTTTTTTTACAGTGCTTCTGGGGAAGGGGGTGGGAGTGGGGGTTATGGGGCAGTGGACGGTGTCAGTTGGGCAGTGGACAGTGTCAGTAGAGCAGTGGATGGTGTCATTTTTATGTAGTTTTTTTTTTCACAATGCTTTTTGGGGGGGGGGGAGGGTTGGGACTATGGACAGTGTCCAAAGGGCGGGGGGTGGTGTCAGTAGTTTTTCATCTTATATTATTTTTTTAATCCAATTTTATTTTTTATCACTTTTTTACGATTTCATTTTGTAATATTATTTTCAAATTTTTTTTTATCAGCCCTGTTGGTGGGCTTTGGTGAGATATCAGGGGTCTAAACAGACCTCGGACATCTCCCCTTTGAGACAGGGAAAGGGACTGAGGACACAGATTCCCCAGTCCCTTTCTCAGCAGCTTCAGCATTGAAAATGAATGGACAGGAGACAGAGGCTCTCGTTCGTTCATAAACTGAAGCGGTTATTACAGAACACAGGAGCGATTGCTCACTGTGTCCAATTCAGAAAAGGAAGGAGCCGGTAAATTAAATTTACCGGACCCTTCCTCGCTCTCCATCCTGACACATATCCCACAGCAGCCGGCGGTAGAGGAAGGAAGATGGCCGCAGGGGGATATGTGTCAGGATGGAGAGCTAGGGGGGGTGGAGGAGGAGCACACAGAGGGGAGGGGAAGGAGGACAGGGGTCCGAAGAACACGGGGCTGGAGGAGGAGGACGCGGTGGACATTGGGGGGATGATCAGTGTGGTGGGGGAAACAATACTTGATGGAGTCTAATAACACTAGTGTATAGAATAGTGTTTGCAATTGCAGACTCTGGGAAACATTTTGAGAATCTGTACTCAAACAGAATATAACACTCATGATGAGAATTTGCTATAGGGCGGATGAAGACAGTGAGGGGAAGACATGCCATATAAATGATCTGTGCTAAAAGTTTCCCACTGTTCAGGAAAATTTATACCAGTTTTCAATTGTTACTGTTTCCATCTAAATTTGTACCATAAAATATTCTCACTTTATTGTGCTGACATATTTGCAATAAAGTTGAATATTTAGACCTGGGTTGAAGGGCTTTGGGATGTGTCGACAATCTTGTTTTTGACATCTGTTTGAGAAGCTTTTGAGATCATCGAGAATACATTGACAGGTGTATTTGACATGTAGTTGATCATCTTTCAACTTAAATCTGGCTTGCTTCAAGCAGATTTTGCATTCCCATATGCCCCGTACACACGGTCGGACTTTGTTCGGACATTCCGACAACAAAATCCTAGGATTTTTTCCGACGGATGTTGGCTCAAACTTGTCTTGCATACACACGGTCACACAAAGTTGTTGGAAAATCCGATCGTTCTAAACGCGGTGACGTAAAACACGTACGTCGGGACTATAAACGGGGCAGTGGCCAATAGCTTTCATCTCTTTATTTATTCTGAGCATGCGTGGCACTTTGTCCGTCGGATTTGTGTACACACGATCGGAATTTCCGACAACGGATTTTGTTGTCGGAAAAGTTTATATCCTGCTCTCAAACTTTGTGTGTCGGAAAATCCGATGGAAAATGTGTGATGGAGCCTACACACGGTCGGAATTTCCGACAACAAGGTCCTATCACACATTTTCCGTCGGAAAATCCGACCGTGTGTACGGGGCATTAGGCTTGTATGAGGAGAGAAAAAGTTTTGGAGTAAACAAAAGCCTGTCGAAACAGGCCCTTAGAAAGATATTTTCGTAAATGTGTTTACTTTTTGGAACCTACATGAAACTTTGAACTATATTAACTAGGAAATATATGAACTATATAAAAGTCTTCCCTAAACATAACTGGCATGGCGTATGTAAAAATATGAAAACTCTGTTTCAAAAGTGTAGGATTACCTTTAAAGATTTATATTTGCGGGCTGCATGCGCAGAGCCACTCGAGGCAGTCATGACTGACTAGAGCGCCGCATCTACCGGGATCAAGACAGCCGTGAAACGCCGATTCCCGACGCCCGCGATCCAAGCGGCAATCTCCACACACTCCCTACACCCACCGCACAATACCGACATGGTTTTTAACGGGACCAAGCTGAAAACCAAGCCTAAGTCAATCAAAGAAGCACTGGCGCAAGCTATTCTAAGATGGCGCCGCCGTACACCACCAGGTCAGTCAAACAACACACGCTGTACTCACAGAACAGGACAAGGCTCCCAGCAGCTACAGCGAGCGGTGAGTCAGACAATGTATATGCATGACTCCCATAACCTTACAGCATGACAGGACACAGCCAGACTTACTGACCCGGATAGAAAAATGCTCACCAGAGCTCTCAAGAATACCTCAGACACCGTTACTGAGAAGCTAACCCGTGAAATCAGAGAGGTGGGCAGGCACACCACAGTCCTAGAGCATAGAATGGGTGACCTGTACATCCTCACACACAACCATGCAGAAGACATGGAGGCCCTCTGTGAAGAGAACATAACCCTCCGGGCTCGCCTGGAGGACTTTGAAAACAGAGCAAGGAGATCTAATGTTCGCATTAGGGGGATCCCTGAGACCATAGTAGATCTCCAATCCACCATCACTGCACTCTTTCAAGAGCTGGCTCCATTCATCCAGATCGAATGTCCTGAGATGGACAGAATCCCTAGACCCCTAGCCCTGTGATCGGAAGAGGTCCCTCCTCGGGAGATTGTGGTACAGCTCCACTACTTCTGCACCAAAGAACAGCTAATGGTGGCAGCATGCAATAATGATGCCCTAACCCTCCAAGGACACCACTACCAAATTTTTCAAGACCTCTCCCAACTCACCCTCTCCAAACGTAAAGAGATTAAGCCAATCCTGCTCATCCTGCAACAGCATCGCATCACTTACAGATGGAACTTCCATCGGTCTGCTTTTCATATAAAGGTTCGTCTCATCTTTGCAAACGATGGAAGACCTCAAAGCCACAATGCTAGACCTTCAGCTTACCCCCACCGAGGCCACCTCTGAGGGATCCAGATGCCATGCGGCCTCCACCTCTCCAAAGAAGGATCAAGACTCCTAGGTTCGCCAAGACCAAACTGGTGTCTATAAAAGAGGCCACTTTACCTCCCCGGGGCCTGCCCCAGGAGACTCCATGGACTGACTAGCCCAGGGACACAAAACTCGTTCTGGGTCTGTATTTTCACCCCAATTGACTCTCCTAATCTTCACTAGGGTGAAACCCCTTGCCCAGTAAGTTTGCTCTGCCATTCTCCACCTGACCAGTTGAACATATCTTACTTCTACAACGCCTATCCATGGTAAGTTTGTGCACCCCTGATGCTCCAATCCCCACCCCCCCAGTTGAGGACTTACTTGAACGGCCCAAGCTTGGGGTGAGCCCTAACGTCTATGCTCTCACTGGAGCTTCGGGGATCCACGACTCTCTACTGCAATAGAGGTCTCTGCCCCCCTTGGCCTGTGAAAAGGCTGGAGGGTAGCGGAACCTCCACAAATGTTAAAACTTTATGTTCCATGTTGGACTCATACTATGATGCATTTACTATTGCCTTAAGTTGCACACTGCTAGCCTCTACCTTCTGTATTGGTTCCTGACGCTGATTTACCATTTACTTTAATACCCCTATTCCCACTGGGATCCCCACTATAATTTACCTTCCTTCACCACACCACACATCATGCTACAGCAGATGGGTCTCCATCTAACCCACACTGAAAGTCAGCAAGTACTTGATAATTGAGCAGTACATACAAAATGTCTGGAACCACTAAATTCCTGCTTCAAGTTGGGAATCCTTTCTTTTTATTGTTCTTAGTTTATAGTTATCGGCTGTGGCAGTCCCACTATTGCCCCATTAGTCTCAGGTAGCCCCAACCATTTATTTTTGGGGTACATCTAGGACCCACATTTAAGTCCATTAAAGTCCACTGGTAGGACGGAATTTCACCCTCCACCAATTGGACTGCACCTCCCCTACAGCACCACTTCAAGCTAAACTCACACCTTCTCTTCCCACTTTAGCTACCCTCCTACCTTTCCTCCCCCCTACTCCTGGTCTCCCCCCCCAACACTCCCTAAAGAGGTAACTCACACCCATAATAGTTATTCCCGTAACCTTCTATCTCTTATCCAAGTCTCACCATGACGACCTTGAACGTTCTAACTTTAAACGTACAGGGTCTCAACTCCCCAACAAAACGCACCAAAGCCTTTCGTTCATTCTCCTCGCTCTCAGCCCATGTGGTTTGCCTTCAGACACATTTTTCTACCCACTCCACACCTAAATTCTTCGGTAAACAATACCCGCAAGTGTACACAGCCTTGGCATCTACTAAGCAACGGGGGGTACAGGTGGCATTCCACCGTACAACTCCATTCACACTCCTGGCGGATACCAGAGACCCGGAAGGATGCTATCTTATTCTCAGAAGCCTACTACTAGACAGCAAAATCACGATAGTCTCGTACTATGCTCCCAATAAGAAATCCCTGTCATTCCTCTCCCACTTATTGTCAGTCGTAGACTCACATACACAAGGTACTCTACTAATATGTGTAGACTCCCACCAGGTCATCTATCCCTCCTAGATAAATCCCTGGCCCCAACCACTGCTCAACACATTACCTATCAACAGCTCTTAAACCAGCACTCCCTTCTTGACTCCTGGCAAGAGCAGAACCCAGCCAAACAACAATACACTTACTATTCTCATCCTCACAAACAATTCTCTCGTATTGACCACATCCTGGTCAGCGTTGGCACTTCCTCTTTGATCCTGACCTTGGATATTGTACCCTGCACCTGGTCAGACCACAATGCAGTCATTACCCCTTTCTCGTCCCTAGACCAAACAGCCATTTTTGGCACATCAATGACAGCTTACTAACTAACCCAACCCACCGTTTGAACATAGCTACAGCAATTAAAGACTATCTGACTAACAACGTATCTTGGGATGTCTCTCCTCTGACGTTATGGGAAGCACATAAATTAGTCATCAGAGGTGTGTGTATTAGTCAAGCTTCCCACCAATGCAAAAAAAGACGTCTCCGTAATAAACTTCTAGAAGAAACTTTCTACACAACCTCAGAGGCATTCCAAACCTCACCATCTCCATCAACCAAATGTGACTTCGAAAGAGCCAGCTTATAACTAGACCTTTACCTCTCTGAATCAGCGGAAAAAATGCTTCGCCGGTCATGCCATAAACTATATGAAAGCTAATAAACCAGACACTTTCCTTGCACTAGCGCTTCGCAAAGCCGACTTCACTCCTAAACCGGTGCGACTGATATTGACCAAAAGATACATACTCCAGTAATCCTCTAAAGATTACAAAAGAATTCCGCAAGCCACTTTCCGTCCTATACAAAAATCTGCATACCTCTAACCAATCCCACATAAATGACCTTCTTTCTACTATCCGCCTACCTACCCTTTCTTCCTCCCATAAAGAAACACTAGAGAAACCCATCACAGCCGAGGAAATCAAACAAGCCATAAAATCACTGAAACCACACAAATGTCCGGGGCCCTGATGGCTTTTCGACAACTTATTATAAAAAGTTTGCAGACCTTCTCATCTCTCCACTAGTGTTGGCTCTTAACTCCCTACTCCAAGGCCTTTATTTTCGCACAGAGTCCCTCACAGCATCGATCTCGATGATACCCAAGCCTAACACACTCGCCGTATACCATCTTGCTTCATCTCCCTAGACATTCGAAAGGCGTTTGACACCCTGTCCTGGTCATATCTCACTTCTGTTCTCCAATTATGGGGATTTGGCTCCCACATTATACAATGCGAAAGCCTTTGTAAGCTATTCGGCTTCTGCTCAGAGCTCTTCCCCATAGAACTCGACAGGTTGTCCTCTCTCCTCGCTCCTCTTCGCCCTAGCCATTGAATCACTGGGGATTCTGATTCGATTCAACCCTAATATTCAGGGCCTAGAACTAGAGGAACATCAACACTGACATCAGGGACGACGTCTCATAATTTTAACCTCACCCTTGATCTCCTCTCCTAACCTACTGGAGACCCTATCCTGATCTGGTAAGGCGACCAGACTAAACACTAACCCCCAAAAATGGACCGCTTTAAATATCTCCTTACCACCCAGCCAACTGGCCCAAATACATTTACGGCTAACCCAGCTGACCTTTATGCCGCTAACTACCCTCCCATGCTATCCCACCCTACTAATCTCATGTCCAAGTGGGCGTCCTTACCTCTGGCATGGATGGGCAGAATCACGGTAGTTAAAATGTCGATACTTCCCAAAATTCTTTACCTTTTCAGGGTATTACCCATACAAGTCCCATCCTTTTACTTACACATTTTCCAACGCAGAACTTTGAATTACATCTGGAATAAAATCAAGCCTCATCTACCTAAACCAACTCTCTATACTCCCCGAATAAGAGTTGGACATAGTGTGCCTAACTTTATGAAATACTACTACGCAGTACAACTCGCAAAACTCCCCAAATACCATGCCACTAAGGAGATACCGCTATGGGTAGCAATCGAATCGGTGGATAGCGACCCTCTCTCCACAGATAATCTTCCATGGTTAGCACCACCTCAACGTCGATCCATCACTAACCTTATTACTAGACACCAAGTCTAACCATCTGGGATAGACTTAAAACCCATTTGGCCTGCAATTATCTCATAATCCCTCCTTTCCTTCCTCCACAACCCATCTTTCTATCCGGCCTGGACTGAGCTATCCTCCTTTTCCGCTTGGTCCATTGCAGGACTAATCAGAGCCCACCACATCTTTACTTTACAAACCATCATACCTTCTCCAACACATAACTTGCCCCCAACAGAACTCTTTAGATATCTCCAACTCAAGCACTTCTTCTTCAAAATAAACCCCCTACCCAAACTACCCCAAACGTCACAACCTTTGAGAGAGCTTGCAAAACTGACCCCCATAGACGAGGACTTATCTCAGACCTATACGCTCAACTACTAGCATACCCAACCACCGCCCCACTGACCTATGTTGAGAAATGGGAGAGGGACCTTGTCCTCTCTCTTGACATGGCAGACTGGTCACAAATCTGACAGGCCACTAAATCTGCCTCCCCGAACACTGTTGCTCTCGAGACTAACTACAAAACACTCACTAGATGGTACCGAGGCTTCGACACACCAGGAACCCATGTACATATATGGTGGGAATGCCCCATAGTTTGTACCTCCTGGAAAGAAGTATTCAAGGTCCTATCAACCTTGTTTGATTCACCCCTGTTACCTGAACCAACAGTCACACTCCTGAATAGCAAACCACAGGCTTTAACATTCCACCAGTTTAAACTCCTACTCTTTGTCACAACTGCAGCTAAACAAACCATAGCAAAAGCATGGAAGTCCTCCTCATTATGTATTTTGGCCATGAAACATAGAATCACTTGAGCCATGATCCACGCCAAAACAGAGGCAGTCATATTGGATAAAGTAACCAATTACGAAAAACTTTGGACCCTGGATCACCTACTTCCTATCCCCAGACCTAGATGGCTTCTTTATACTTCCCTAGAAGTATTGAAACACTGCCCTACTGATATAAAAATGGATATAGGGACATGGGTATCGAGATCCTCTCTAGGAAACCTTCCTCCACCCCCATTCATTCCCACCTGTGACCCCTTTACCCCCCCCTTTTTTCTTTCTCCCCCCTGCTTTTCAGGCTAATTTGCTAATGCTGCACCTCCGACATGTCCCGTATCAGAAAGACTATGAGACCCATTACCCTGGGATCTAAACAACGCAAGGTGCAAGATTTCTTTCTACTCCCCACATTTTTTACTTTATTCGTTTAACAAAACCAGTGGCATGGATGATGGGATATATCCACCCACGGACCTTCTCCCCTTCTCCCCACATAACCCTAGGGACAAGGCTACACTACACCCCGCCATTCTATATTGAGGAGCCTTTCTGAACAAAATACTGAGCATGCCCTCAGGACCAATTCACTCATTGTTTACAAGTTGACCCCCTTCTATGGTTCTTTACTGATTTTTTAAGTTAGCGACATGTCTTCTGTTAGATATAAGTACCCTAAGTAATATCGTTCTTCTTCCTTAAAGGTCATGTATAATCCTAGAGTAAAAATCAATAATTGGTGTTGCGCTCTAGGTAGAAACTAAAAAACTGTGATATATAGAAAGTGTTGTAAAACCAAAGTAGATAAATGGTGAATGCACCTGGGATCAAGTCCTAAATTCGAATCAAACAATAATGTAAACAACCTAGATACATTCTAATATATAAAGTGCACGTGATAAAGCGACAAAAGTGACATATAATCTTCAAACTGGATAGATGAAGTGCACGCAATTAAAATTGTCCAAATAAAAAATTCTTCAAGTGAATATAAAAGTGCTCCAAGAAAATAGTGTCCATATAGACAAGTAAACTGAAGCTGTGAAGTGCTGCTCCAGTTAGCACTCTGTGCGGAGAATGTAAACAGTGACTCAGTGATTGATTTCTTCAGTGCAATTGCACCTTTGTGTGAATTAGCCACTTACCTTACTGCTGTAAGGTAACAGCGTGAAAGAAAAATAGCATTCAACGAAATACAGGCTCCTGTAGTAGAAAGCTGGTGGTTTCTCATCTGTGCAGCTCAGCAATGCATGTAAAACAGAGGGGAAGGTTTCCAGGTCCAATGCCGGTGTATAAAAGGAAAGAAAGGGGGGCCCAGATCGTGAAGTTTGTTGAAACTTGAATTTATTAAATTTAAAACAGCCCGTTTGTTACTTACATTAAAACATATAAAAACAAACACAGCACCACGAGCAGTGAGCTCGCAACCTGACGTCACTTCCGGTGCCTATCTGTTCCAATGCGTAGCGTCATGGTCACGTGACTTCATCAGGGAAAATTGATAGGTACTAGAAGTATCCTTAAATAGATATACTGTTGTGTTTAATGAGCGGCCATTTTCTTATAACCCTCCATTGGTGTATTATATAGCGGCCATTTTCCCATAGATTCTGGAGATGGTCTACAGCCGCGCCCATTTTCTAGTGGATCTCCTGGATTAACACGTCGCAGTTGTTCTCCACATTATTACATTTTCCTGTTGAGTCGGGGCAATGGTCCACAGCCGCAGCCATTTTCTAGTAGATCTGCTGCGTTAGCATGATCACAGCTGTCCTCTACCCAATATGGGTCGAACCGCAGTAGGATTAGATAAATTCTAATATGTAGTCACAGGGTGTGGAAGGGTCATTGGTGGCATAACTACACCACCAACATTGTGACTGAGATATAACCCAAAAAAACAAATAGCCACTTCAATAAAACCCCACATGAATCAATGGTATGGCAGCCATTTTGTTGTGGATATAGGTGACCACCCACAACCAATGGTATGGCAGCAATTTTGTTGTGGATATAAAGCAGGTGACCACCTACAACCCCAAACTTACTTCTATTGTCTTAAGGCTTGCCAGAAAAAAAACATATTTTTATCATATTGTAAAATAAAATAAAATATGGGATGGCCAGTGGGTAATTATGATGCTAATACTTATGATAGGACACACTCCGGGCACAAAATAGAGATCATAGATTGTGTCACATCAGACATAAAATAGGTATGGGGACACCAGAAGTGATGTCAGCTGTATCATAGGGATAATGATTGACATAATTAGGTGACAAAGAAGCAAAAATTAAATACAATGGTACATTAAAATGGGACATCCAGGGACAACTACTAGTTGGAAAGGTTTGGGAAATTGAGCAATGAGAGAGAGGGGAGGATATCATATTGAAAGAAACTAGATAATAATCTCTAGGTGACAGAAGTAATACAAGCAAATGTTTAAAAGTCATTATAAAAGCAATTAAGATCAACTTCGATGTCCAGTCCCCGAGGTGTAAAAGTGTCTAATATAAAAATCCATTTGGATTCTAACTGGCTCAGGGTCTTGACTTTATGACTGCGCCGCCAATGTCTTTTATACGGTTCTATCCCCCAGAACTTGAAATGAGTAGGATCTTTATTTTAGAAACACTATGCTTGTCGAATCCTTTAACCACTTCAATACCAGGCACTTAGACACCTTCCCGCCCAGCCCAATTTTCACCTTTCAGCGCTGTTGCAATTTGAATGACAATTGCGCGGTCATGCTACACTGTACCCAAACAAATTTTTTATCATTTTGTTCCCACAAATAGAGCTTTCTTTTGGTGGTATTTGATCACCTCTGCGGTTTTTATTTTTTGCGCAACAAATAAAAAAAGACCGAAAATTTCGAAAAAAACAAGTTTTTCTTTGTTTCTGTTAAATTTTTTTGTAAATAAGTACGCTTTCTCCTTCAATAATGGGCACTGATACGGCGGCACAGATGGGCACTGATACGGCGGCACTGATGGGCACCGATGAGGTGGCACCAATGAGGTGGCACTGATGAGGTGGCACTAACGGGCACTGATGATGGGCACTGATAGGCGGCACTGATGGGCACTGATAGGTGGCACTGATGGGCACTGATAGGTGGCACTGGTATGCGGCACTGATGGGCACTTCTTCAGGTGGCACCGATGGGCACTCATAGGCGGCACTGATGGGCACTCGTAGGTGGCATTGATTGGTATATATGGGTGGTACTGATGGGTACGTATGTGTGGCACTGATGTGTGGCACTGATGGGCACTGATAGGTGGGCACTGATGGGCACAGATGGGCACTGATGGGCAATGACAGGTGGCACTGATGGGCAATGACAGGTGGCACAGATGGGCAATGACAGGTGGCACAGATGGGCAATGACAGGTGGCACTGATAGAGCATTGCTGGGCAGATCTGGGCATATCATGGACATAATAGTGCCAATCAGTGCCCATTTGTGGGCACTGATTGGCACAGATTGGGCACATGTGGATGGCCATGGGGTACATACCTGGCCATCCACGTTGCCCCTTCCCTGGTGGTCCTAGTGGCATCCCTGGTAGTCCAGTGGGGTGATCTGAGGGGGGGCTGCGCTGATAAACAATCAGCGCAGACCCCCCCTGCCAGGAGAGCCGCCGATCGGCTCTCCTCTACTTGCGTCTGTCAGACGCGAGTGAGGAAGAGCCGATCAACGGCTCTTCCTATTGACAGCGTGATCAGCCGTGATTGGACACGGCTGATCACGTGGTAAAGAGCCTCCGCCGGAGGCTTTTTACCAAGATCAGTGTAGCGGTGTGTCAGACTGACACACCGCTCCACCGATCGCCGCGATGCGCGCCCCCGGGGGCGCGCTGCGGCATGTTATCCTGCTGGACGTCATATGACGTCCAGTCAGGATAACACAACCACTTCCCGGACGTCAATCCGCTATAGGGCGGGCGGGAAGTGGTTAAGAATATTCTGCATGTGTTCTTTAATGCATACTTTTTAATGGTCTTTTTGTACGACCTATGTACTGTAGTCCACAGCTACATTCCAAGGCATAGACTGCACCTTCTGTGTTGCAGCCTATAAAATCTTTTACCTCATAGGTGTTTCCTGTGCTAGTAGATGTAAAACTAAATTTCTTCTCATTTGGTTGTTTTTGTACATGCAAAACAGCATTTGCAAGGGAAGAAGCCTTTACTCGTAAAGAATGTGAGTCCCCACGTAACGTCGGTGCTCTGGTATATATAAACTTAGGGTTGTCTGGAAGTACCCCTTGAAGGTGTCTGTCTGTTAGGAATATATGCCAATGCCGTTTTATAATTTTTTCTATCTTCTTATGTTGTACATTGCAATCTAAAATCCATCCTAGGCCTTTGTTTCTCTCTGTCTTTGATTAATTAATTTCGGTCCATTTGAGCTACTTCTGATATTTGTTCTTTCACATATTTGCTGTCATACCCTTTCTTGACAAATCTATGTCCGATTTTATCTGCTTGGGCTAGAAAATCAATCTTTTGGGTGCAGTTGCGTCTGAGGCACTTCAATTGGCCTTTCAGGATGTTGTACAGCCAATTTCGATGGTGGCAGCTCTCAAGTGGTAGATAGATGTTTCTATCCACATTTTTGAAGTGGGTTTTTGTAATGAGCCTCCCATTTTCTTGTATGATATCTAAATCTAAAAAAGATATAGTCTTCTTACTAATATCCCAAGTAAGTTTGATGTTTCTATTATTGATGCTAATTTTTTCAAGAAAGTATACCAGCTGATTCTGGTCCCCTTTCCATAAGATGAAGATATCATCAATGTATCTTTTAAATATGACGAGTTGTGCTGGTGTATTTGTGAAGATGGTTTCGTCTTCCCATTGAGCCATGAACAGGCCTGCCACACTGGGAGCTAATTTTGCTCCCATGGCAAATCCTGTTCTTTGGAAGTAGTACTCACAATTATACCAGAAGTAGCTATTTCTTAAGCAAAAAAATCAAGAAATTTTACAAGATACTTTCTTTAGACACAAGGTAACTCGGTATGTGTTCTTAGACCCCATTTTATTGCTTTGCATGCCTGGTGGTGGAATATTACAGTATATGGCGAAGAAACATCCGCTGTGGCCATAATCCAGGGTCCTTCTTCATTGGGTATTTCTTCCAAGATCTGTATCATTTGCTTGGTGTCTCTCAGATAAGCTCTTGTATTTTGTATGGCTGGCTGTAAATATTTATCTATATACTGTCCTATCCTAGCAGTCAGGGAATCTATTCCATTCACTATCGGTCTTGGTGGAGGGTTAGACTTATCTTTATGGATCTTGGGTAACGAATATATATGATGGGTGTGTGACAAGATTCGGTTATTAGACATTTGGCCTCTTATTTTCTTATTCATGTATAATCTTGTTCTCATGTACTGACTGCTGTTTAATTATGACTTATTTACCACAAAATGTACTACTTTCTCGATGTACTGTACTGAACTGTTTTATCAATAAAATATGTGAACAGAAAATATATTTATATTTGCCCCCATACTTATTTTATTCAGTTTAATTGTGATTATTCAGCTAGTGTCAAGGGCTCAAAGGTCACCTGAAGTTTTGCATTTGTTGTCAGTAGCTAACAGTCCCCAGAGGCCCCCCTTACCCATTCATATACTGCCCAAGCACAAACACCTATTCACTATGTATAAATATCAAAAACTAGTATAGAGGCACTCACGGGTCTTGCAGAGGAGGTAGATCAAAACAGCACCGTTTTTTTATTGTCAAAGTCTCGATTTAAGCTCAGTTTATCTTTCTCAAGACACTATGACATGGAAGGGAACAGACCAATAAACCCAAAGTAACACCCACCAACAACACCCTACTATGTATAGATAGATCTTTGATACTCTGACACATCTGAAGAGCCAGAAACACACAGAATAAATAATGCTAACTAAAACTTGCCAAGCATAATAGTTTAAGACAGAATATTTGGACTCTAGCATAAGCCTAGTCTGGTCTCTGGTTAAAGTCAGTGACAGAAGGTTAAGTCAAGATCACCTTTATTGTGAAGGTCTGGTAGCCTAATGGGGCGTACACACGGTCGGACTTTTCGACCAGACTGGTCTGACGGACGCCGACGGACCAAATCCGTCGAACAATCCGATCCTGTGTGGGCTTCACCGGACCTTCAGTGGACTTTTCTAGTCGCAAATCTGACGGACTTTAAATTTGGAACATGCTTCAAATCTTTACGTCGTAACTCCGCCGGACCCAGAAATTCGCTCGTCTGTATGCTAGTCCGACGGACAAAAAACGACGCTGGGGCAGCTATTGGCTACTGGCTATCAACTTCCTTATTTTAGTCCGGTGTACGTCGTCACGTACGAATCCGTCGGACTTTGGTGTGATCGTGTGTAGGCAAGTCCGGTCGTTAGAAAGTCCATTCAAAGTCCGCCAAAAGTCCGTCGAAAGTCTGTCGGACAGGCTGTCGGACTTTTGTAGCTGAAAAGTCCTACCGTGTGTACACGGCATTAGTTTTATTAATCATTAGACCCTATTTCCTTTAAACACTTGCCAACCGCCCTATAGCAGTTTTACTGCTACAGGTCGGCTGTTGTGTGCAGGTTCACGTATATACAGTTGTGCTCATAAGTTTACATACCCTGGCAGAATTTATTATTTTTTGGCCATTTTTCAGAGAATATGAATGATAACACAAAAACATTTCTTTCACTCATGGTTAGTATTTGGGTGAAGCCATTTATTATCAATCAACTGTGTTTACTCTTTTTAAATCATAATGGCAAAATAAACAACCCATATGACCCTGATCAAAAGTTTACATACCCTGGTGATTTTGGCCTGATAACATGCACACAACATAAAGGGGTTTGAATGGCTATTAAAGGTATCTATCCTCACCTGTGATCTGTTTGCTTGTAATTAGTGTGTGTATAAAAGGTCAATGTGTTTCTGGACTCCTGACAGATCCTTGCATCCAGTGCTGCAATGACGTTTCTGTATTCTGAGTCATGGGGAAAGCAAAAGCATTATCAAAGGATCTGCGGGAAAAGGTAGTTGAACTGTATAAAACAGGAAAGGGATATAAAAAGAGATCCAAGGAATTGAGAATGCCAGCAATGTTCAAACTCTAATCAAGACGTGGAAAATGAGGGGTTCTGTTGAAACCAAACCACGATCAGGTAGACCAACTAAAATTTCAGCCACAACTGCCGGGAAAATTGTTCGGGATGCAAAGAAAAACCCACAAATAACTTCAGGTGCAATACAGGACTCTCTGAAAACATGTGGTGTGGCTGTTTCAAGATGCACAATAAGGAGGCACTTGAAGAAAGATGGGCTGCATGGTCGAGTCACCAGAAGAAAGCCATTACTACGCAAATGCCACAAAGTATCCCGCTTACAATACCCCAAACAGCACAGAGACAAGCCTCAAACCTTCTGGCACAAAGTCATTTGGAGTGATGAGGCCAAAATTGAGCTTTTTGGCCACAATCATAAAAACTACATTTTGGAGAGGAGTCAACAAGGCCTATTAAGAAAGGTACGGAGGTGGATCGTTGATGTTTTGGGGATGTGTGAGCTACAAAGGCACTGGAAATTTGGTCAAAATTGTTGACAAGATGAATGCAGTATGTTATCAAAAATTACTGGAGGAACATTTGCATTTATCAGCCAGGAAGCTGCGCATGGGATGTACTTGGACATTCCAACATGACAATGATCCAAAACACAAGCCCAAGCTGACCTGTCATTCGTTACAGCAGAATAAAGCGAAGGTTCTGGAGTGGCCATCTCAGTCTCCTGACCTCAATATCATGGAGCCACTCTGAGGCTAAGAGGGGCAGCTTTATCAACTGAGAAGATAAAGAGCCTCATCCACAAATACTAGAAAAGACTTTAAGCTGTCATTGATGTTAAAGGGGGCAAAACAAGGTATTAAGAACTGGGGTATGTAAACTTTTGATCAGGGTCATTTGGGTAGTTTCTGTTGCCATTATGATTTAAAAAGATTAAACACAGTTGATTGATAATAAATGGCTTCAGCCAAACACTAACCATGAGTGAAAGAAACGTTTTTGTTTTATCATTCATATTCTCTGAAAAATGGCCAAGGAATCATAAAATCTGCCAGTTGATTGATAATAAATGGCTTCAGCCAAACACTAACCATGAGTGAAAGAAAAGTTTTGGTGTTATCATTCATATTCTTTGAAATATTGAGAATATGAATGATAACACAAAAACTTTTCTTTCACTCATGGTTTGTGTTTGGCTGAAGCCATTTATTATCAATGAGCACAACTGTATACGTGATCATGCACTTCCGGGTAGGGGGTGCGAATGCGCGCCGCCAGCGGCTTCCTCCCACTGTGATTACACACAGAGGGAGACGGTCAGTGGGTACTGTGGACTCGATGTCCGCTGGAACACGCCGATCATCAGTCACAGAGACAGAACTGCAATTTGCCTATGTAAACAAGGCAGATTGCCGTTCTGACAGGATGGAAGGCATAGATCCTGTGTCTCTGCAAAGTAGGGACTAGGATCCACGTCTTCCCCTAGTAAAAGCACCTCCCACAGTTTAGAAAAACACTGATGAGGCAGTTAACCCTTTCATCGCCCCTGATGTTAACCCCTTTCCAGCCATTGAGAGTATATAATTTTAACACTGATCACTGTATTAGTGTCACTGGTTCCTAAAAAGTGTCAAAAGTGTCAGTTAGTGTCAGAATGTTCACAATATCGCAGTCCCGCTATAAGTCGCTGATCGTCGCTATTACTATTAAAAAATAAAAAATAAAATTTAAAAAAAATCCCATAGTTTGTAGACACTAACGTTTGCGCAAACCAATCAATATACGCTTATTGGGATTTTCTGTACCAAAAATATGTAGCAGAATACATATTGGCATAAATTGATGAAGAAATTTTGACTTTTTAAATTTTTTTTAATCGGATATGTTTCATGGCAGAAAAAGAAAAGCTCTATTTGTGGGGAAAAAAAGGACATACATTTTATTTGGGTACAGTGTCGCACGACCGCGCAATTGTCAGTTAAAGTAACGCGGTACCGTATCGCAAAAAATGGCCTGGTTAGGAAGGGGGTAAATCTTCCGGAGTTCAAGTGTTTAATATAACCCCTATAATATGTTCCCAATTACAAAATAATACAACAGATGCTTATGCAATCCTACTAGTACATGTGGAATTCATTAATGGGTACAATATTACCTGAAACTCATATGGCCTTACCCTTGTTTGAATGAGTTTGCATGTTGATGCAGAAACCTAACATGGAGGTTTTTTTCAAACACCCCAATGGTTATGCTTGGAGAATTTCAAACATGAGCATTGGCTTTATTGCATAGCCCTGTGTATATTTGATTGTCTTTTTGTTAGTAAAACTGTGGGTATGCTTAGAATTTTTTATGAAATGTAAACATGTACACCAGTTTTGCTCTGCTGTCCTACTGCATACTGTATGAAAGGAATTACTGCATGAAAAAAAGATGCCAAATGGCTCACATGTTTAGGTTACAAAGGAAGAATGTATTGTTTCTGCTTTAAGGTACTATGCTTCTCTAAAAAGGAATGAAGAAGTGAAAATCTGTAAATGAGGTACTGCTACTTCAAAGGGTATGTCCAAACATTAGCCAAATTTAACCATCAACCTCCCTCCCCCAATTTAAAGCGATTACCAGCATTTTTTTTTTTCTTTTACATTGTTCCTGTATGGGGAAACATAGTTTATTTCTCCCCATGACATCATCGCCAGGCTTGTGCAATTCATTCAGGGGCAGCTGCTGGTAGCTCAGTTCCTATTGACATAGACACGCTCATAAAACTACATCTGCCAAGACCCCTTTCCTTACCAGTGTATGGGGGCAGGTTCTTTGGAGTCAAAGCACCAGTATTGTTTTGCTGAAAAGGAAATCAATATGTGCATGTGTAGAGTGACAGAAAGGGGGGAGGGATAGTTGAAGTCCTGTAGGACAACAGGCAGGACTGACAACACTATTTGGGACCTCAGACAGAGAGGAGACTGTTTGATGCTGGAGACTTTCTAAATAACATTGTTACCAAATGGCCCTTTACTAATACAAAGATCTCCAAATCAAGAAAAGTAACAGAGGTTGTACTGATCTTAGATTCAAATGGTTGCTCGAATGCACCAAATTCAAAATAAAATACCAACAGTTTGTATCTTACGAAAGCAGAGCTGATTAAGCACAATCCTCTTTTGGCATACAGCGAGAGAAACTGGCACAGACAGATTTTGCAAAAGTGCCTTGCATGCATTCTAAAAGTGGCACAGCATGTGCCAAATTCAAGTGCGATTTCTAGACAGGTACATACATTTGTCGTACGCTGCACCACTTTTAGAATGCATTAGAGACACTTTTGCAAAATCTGTTAGCACTAATCTTTATGAATTACAGGGAATGTGTGCAAGCTTTGTATTCAATTTGAAGAATCATAAAACATAACTAATAAACACCAGTTGGGACCAAGAGGGCTTAAGTCATATCAAATAAGATCTTTCATAGAGAATAAAAAACACTTAAAGTAGTAATAAACTCAGTTTTTAATGTTGTACCTACAGGTAAACCTATAATAAGGCTTACCGATAGGAACAGTGAATATCCCCTAAACTTGCAGTCATAGGTGTGCACAGCCTATTGCATTAGGGTGTGCACCCCAAAGCTCAAACACACATACATGTGTGTGTCTCTACATGTATATTGTCCCAGTACATTAAAGCATTTGCTGATTCAAAAAAAAAAATGGATCCTGTTCCCTTATTGCATGTTATATAACACAGTGCATATCCTATGTCATTTGGCCCCCTGTAACACCTAAAAAAACTGTCTTATCCTGCCAGTTTCTCCCCACCCCACAGTGTATCATGGCTAATGAGACCAGACACTGTGGTCAGTTTACGTGCCTGCTATCTGCTCTCCTCTCTGTTCCTGAGTCCTCTTCCCCCCTACCCTCTCTGTCTGTGTGTGAGTCACCCCCAGTGGAGGTGAGTCCATAAGGGTGCACGGGCATGACCAATGGATAGATTCATGCATACCATGAATCTATCCACGGCCGCTGCTGCCACCCCCTATTCAGGCGCCCGGTCCCTTTTCGGGTGCTGGGCGCCTAAATTACAGCATGGGGGGGGGTGTTTTTGAAGCATCTGATTAGAGCCATAGAGCGTTAAAAAAGGTGACCTGCGAGTGAATGAATATTCGCTTTCCTAATACTGAACCACCTCTCCACCAATCAGGTGCTCAGGTTTGTTACCCATCACCTGATTGGCTGAAACAACAGTCGCTGTGATTGCATGCCTATCGGGAGAGGAGGATGGGAAGAGACGCATGGAGGACACCGCTCGCCACCGTCACCCGCTGCCCCACCGAGACAGGGTAAGTGCAGACAGGGTAAGTGCCAGGCAGACAGCGGGGGGGGGCATCACAGTGGCTGCATTTGATGGCACAGTGGCAGCATTTAGTGGGCACAGTGGCAGCATTTGATGGCACAATGGCAGTATTTGATGGGCACAGTGGCAGCATTGGGCACAGTGGCAGCATTTGATGGGCACAGTGGCTGCATTTGTTGGGCACAGTGGCAGCAATTGATAACTGTATACACCATCAGCACTGCCTCCTATTGCAGTGTCCCCCTCTGTGACTGATTTATAAATATAAATGCTGTAAATACCTCATTTAAAACCCGAGATTGCGATCACATGACCAGCCAGCTCTCTCCTCCTCCCCTCCTCCCCTCCAGACTGACATCAGCAGAGGAATCTCAGCCCCGCCAGCTGCATCTCTCAGAGGAGGAAAGGAGAAAGCTGGCCAGTCATGTAATCGCAATCTCGGCAGTGAAATTAGGTATTTGCTGTATTTATTTTTATAAATCACACACAGAGGGGGATACTACAATAGGAGGCAGTGCTGATGGTGTATACAGGTTAGAGTGGCTTAACAACCACTTTAGTCTCCCTGCTGACACAGTGAAAGAGAAGCGAGTAAGCACTTTTCTTATGGCAGAGCGGGTAAGAGGGAGATTATTCTCATCTCCCCACTGGCACACAGAGCAATAATGCTAATGTGCACTAGATGATTAGGGTGTGCCCAGGCACACCTGGCACACCCTGTGCGCACACCTATGCTTGCAGTGTTTAGGAGATATTTACACTGCATGCAGCTGGTGATGTCACTGGCGAATGCGTTTTGGCACCTTCAGAGCTCCATGCCATAGCTGAGGCTCCCGAGTGCATGCACGGGAGTGACATCATCGCAGCCCTAGCCACTCATGTAGCCGGAGGCCGCGAACCAGGAGGGAAGGCCGGGGGAAGATGGAAGCCCTGTCAGCGGTGACAGTGGGCTGCTGGAGGGCTTCGTTTTAAGGTAAGTCTCTCATAATATGCTAGTATGCAATGAATACCAGCACATTATGACATTGCCTTGCAGGAGATTTTTCTTTTCTTTAAGCTGCGGTTTACTATCAATTTAAAGTGTTACTAAAGGTTTATTTTTATTTTTCTTAGATAAGATAACAAACATGTTATATTCACCTGCTCTGAGCAGCCCCGATCCTCCTCTTCTCGAGTCCTCCGCTGGTGATTATGTCTCCTCCTCTTCTTCGTGTCCCCCCAGAGCAAGCCAATTGTTATAGGGCACACAGTGTCTGCTCACTCCCGAGCTGTGTGTCAATGGAGCCACACCCCATAGACACACACAGCAGGGCTTAGCCCCAACCCCCACTGCATTTGATTGACAGCAACAGGAGCCAATGGCTCCTGCTGTTTGAGGCCCTGTGTGCAGAGGAAGAGAGGAGAAAAGAGGATTGATGCAGCCATGCACAGAGCTGGATCTATTCTCCCCTCTCTTCCTCTTCACACAGGGAAGGGGGAGGACAAAGCAATATAAAACATTGTTTACCCTAATGAAAAGAATGCAATAGGTTAAAAAACGTTTTTAGCTTTATTATAAAGCTATTAGCAAGTATAAAGTGCGTGTACCCTACCTCCTTCTATACCCAAATGCTATGCTTTCCTGAATCAGCAAACATCCAAATTTCCAGCTTGCCTATTCTTTCCCACCCACATGTATTCCTATTGGGCCATCACTATAATGGGCTTTCTACCAGGCTAAAGAGAAAAGGGGAAAGGCAAGAGCAGGTAGAAAAGCTCAATCACTACCAGAAAGTGCCGTAGCTTTGCCCCCAAAAAATGCACCAACATTGAGGCACAGAGGAGCAAAGAAAGCTGCTGCTAGGTGTCTACATTTGTACCTGCTACTGTGTTTCCCGAAAATAAGCCCGGTTCTTATATTAATTTTGGCAAACAAAAACACAGTACGGCTTATTTTCGGGGTAGGGTTTGCCATTTAATGTGGTGTCTTCTCTACCCCTCTCCCTCCCTGCCTGACAGGAATCCCCTGTGTGAAGTGAAGTAAAAGTGGTTCCTCTCTATTACAGTAGTATATGGTGGGAAAGGTATGTGTTTCTGTAATCTATGGGGTGTCAGGTACTTTATTATTGCTCCGCTCTAGGCTTCCATAGCCCGCCTGAGCTCTCTTCCATGATATGAGCATTGCAGAGGAAGGGGGGCTGAGATCCCCCACTGACAGGCAGGAGAAGAGGAGATCTGAGTGCCGCTCTGGGCTTCCATAGCCTGCCTGAGCTCTCTTCCGTGATCCGAGCATTGCAGAGGGAGTTGGGTCGAGATCCCTTGCTGACAGGCAGGAGAAGAGGAGGGGACAACCACTTCAAACTAGAGCTTATTTTCGGGGTAGGGCATATATTGCAGCCCTCCTGGAAAACCAAGGTAGGTCTTATTTTCATCTTATTTTCAGGGTAGGTCTTACTTTCGGGGAACGCAGGTAGTAGCAATTTTTTCCTTTATTGTGACAGCATCACTTTAAGCCTGGAACCTTACATGCATCAGCTGTGTGCTTGTGGTGATTAGGGATGGGCCAAATGGACCCCTGTTCAGTTCGCACCAGAACTTTCTAACACTGCAAAAGTTCGGACCCCAATAACGAACCTCATTAAAGTGAATGGGACCCGAACATCAAAAATCAAAAGGGCCCATTTTGGAGGCTTATATGCAAGTAATTGAGCATACAATGGTTATAGGGGTCTGGGTCCTGCCCTGGGGGACATGCACCAATGAAAAAAAAGTTTGTGAAAAACTTCATTTTGAAATGAGCAGTGATTTTTTGATTTTTAAAGTGAAAGCATAAAAATGAAAAAATCCTTCCAATATAGTACCTGGGGTCCCCTTAGTCTACCTGTAAAGTGGCAGATCTGTACCATGTCTAGAATCTGCTGCAGCAATAATTGCATTTATAAAGCCAAAAAAAATGAAATTTTCCCTGCAAGCTGGCTTTATTTTGCTCAGCAACAGCTGGGGAGCCAGTGTGTATGATGAGGCCACAATGTAGTGCACTAGGAACAAGATTAGATATTTTTTGGATACATTCTGGTGTCACTTTGGATAGAAGTAATGGGTACGTAAAAATTGGTCTTTGGGTGTCAGTGGCACCTTCCCACCGTAACCCTATAGTGGTAGTCTTGATGAAAGCAAGAATTGGCCTTGCTGTAAAAAATTGCAATGATATGCACCTGTCAAACAGGTGCAGAAAAATTACTCTTTGGGTGTCTGGGGGCGCCTTCCCACCGTAACCCTATAGAGGTGCTCTTGATGAAGGCAAAAAAATTGCAATGATATGCACCTGTCAAACAGATGCTGAAAAATTGGTCTTTGGGTGTTAATTGTGCCCATGAAACCTATACCAAAAACATTCTTCCAGATGAAACGATTGAACACCCTCAAAGCTAGGCAGCCTCGAAGTCCTGCAGAGATTGCACATCCCAAAAGGACTTTGACAGTGACATAGGCATCAGGGGCTTCATAGCTGGTAATCCAGAATTTATTAATTTTTATAAAAGTGAAACGGTCCACGGAGTCTGTGGACAGACGCGTTCTATGATCAGTAACGAAACCTCCTGCAGCACTGAATGCCCATTCTGAAAGCATGCTGGATACAGGGCAGCCCAACAACTCAATAGCATACCGGGCAAGTTCTGGCCAGTGGTCTATTCTCATGACCCAGTAAGTCAGTGGATCGTCAGCTGGAAAGCTCTCCATCTCTGTTTTGGCCTCGAGGTAATCATCCACCATGTGATGCAGACGCTGCCGATGGGATGTGGAAGCTGACAGCCCTGGGCGGCGAGGACTAAAAAAATTCCAAAATGCCTCACTTAGGCGGACGACTTCTCCAACGCTCCTCAGTTGACCATCAGAAGACTCAAAACTTCGTTTTCCACGACACTGTAACCTACTGGAGTCAGGAAAAACGAGCCATTATCGCACACCACCATTCCTGGCTCCAGCTGGTGTGGTGTGAACCACCACTGGTCCTGTCCCTGCAGAGCTGCAAGAATCTCCTGTGTGGTTCCTGTCCCCTAAACACACCAGCTGAAGCACTGCATGGCAACTTTTAGCCTGATTCATGGAATAGCCCTTTGTACGCTTAGGGGGTACGTAATGTTCATAGGACAATTCTGCAGAGGAGGGCATGGAGGTAGAGGAGGAGGGGGTAGAGCTCACAGGTCTGGCATCATCACCACCAGCTGTATGGAGATGTGGGGGCACAACAAGCTGCAGCACCGATCCCTGTCCTGCATCCTTTCGAGTTGCAAGCAGCGTTACCCAGTGTGCTGTGAACAAAATATTTTGTTCCCACCCATGCTTGCTGGACCACATGTCAGCAGTAAGGTGGATTTTACGGCTGACTCCCTTGCCTAACAATGCCAGAACATTCCCTTCCACGTGATGGTAGAGAGATGGAACGGCCTTACGTGAAAAGTAGTAGCGACTGGGAACCTGCCATTATGGTACAGCACATTGTGCAAATTCACAAAATGGGGCAGAATCCACCAGGCTGAAAGGCAGAATTTGGAGAGCCAACAGCTTTGACAAGCTTGCATTTAGACGCTGGGCATGTGGTTGTCAGGGACTGTATTTTTTTTTCCGCTGCAGCAGATTAAGCAAAGAAATTTGCTGGCTACAGTCTACAGCTGATGGTGTGCTTCTGGCAGATGTGCTGCTAGGACCAGGGACACCCTGTGCTTTACCATCATCCCTGTCAGTGGAGGCTGCTGAGAGGTAATGACTCGGTATAGCAGGGGCAGACTGAAGTGGAGGAGGAGGGACAGATTTGTGCCCCTTTGTGTGGTTTTTAGGTGCTCTTGTCAACGGGCTAAGTGGTTGGACATTAAATGCCTTGTTAAGCATGTGGTACCCAAATGGCTGATGTTTTTGACACGTTTGATGTGCCTGAGACCCATTTTGCAGATAGCAACAGTGTGATCTGCTGCAGATGTGCTGAAAAAGGCCTAGACAGCTAAGCTTTGGGGAGCGGGCCGGGAGATAACATTTGCAGAATGTGATGGAATACGGTGGCTGCTTTCTAGTCTTTCTTGATGTTGGCCTCCTTGAGGTTGTACTGCCTCACCTTTATTTTCCTCCTCTGCTCTATCTGGCACCCAAGTCGCATCAGTGACCTCATCATCATCATCTCCATCTCCTCCATCTTCATCATCATCATTACCACTGGAGACAACTTGGCAATACGCTGCGGCTGGGGGAACATGAATGCCTATTTGTCTACCAGCGTTCTCCCCTCTCTCTAGGCTCATGCTCCTGTCATCCTCAACCTCAGAACCAACATCTGAATCCAATAATGGCTGGGCATCATCAAGGTGCAAGTGGCTGATGCTGTGGTCAAATAACTCAGCTGACTTCTCCATGGCTGATGTTGGGGCTATGGCAGGAATAGATGTGGACAAGGAGGCAGGTTTATCCACTCTGGCAACTGTAGGGGACTGCACACTTGTCTCTGCTTGCATGACAGAGGAGCAGGAAGATGAGGAAGATTTGGTAAGCCAGTCCACCACCTCCTCTGCATGCTGTGGCTGGATAGCATGAGCAAACTCACTAAACGGAGGAAATTATGTCCTGCCTGAGGACTGACCACCATGTCCACCTTTGCCTGTGGACACATTTGTTGCTGGCCCCCTTACAGTGCCAAGGGAACTTCTGCCTCTCCTTGTTGTCCTCCCAGACATTATTGGGAAGGAGGGGGCGGTGCTTATAAGCAAATGTAAAGAAGAAGTGGAAATCTGTAAGTAGATGCACTTTAATCAATGTAAAGTGGTGTTTGGTGCACTTTAATTTGAGTACTCACACTACACAGGCACACTCCACGGATACACTATAATATACTGCAATATAATACGCCAAACGTGCAGTGACGCACAGAACTATATGGCATTAAACTTGCAGTAACGCACACAGAAGTAAATGGCGTTAAACATGCAGTAACACACACAGAAGTAAATGGCGTTAAACTTGCAGTAACGCACAAAAGATATGGCGTTAAACTAGCAGTAACGCACACAAAACTATATGCCGTTAAACTGGCAGTAACTCACACACAGAACTATATGGCGTTAAACTGGCAGTAATGCACAAAACTATATGGGGTTAAACTTGCAGTAACGCACAAAACTATATGGCGTTAAACTTGCAGTAACACACACAGAAGTAAATGGTGTTAAACTTTCAGTAACGTACACAGAATTAAATGGCGTTAAACTTTCAGTAATGCACAAAACTATATGGCGTTAAACTGACAGTAACGCACAAAACTATATGGTGTTAAACTGGCAGTAATGCACACAGAACTATATGGTGTTAAACTGGCAGTAATGCACGAAAAACGATATGGCGTTAAACTGGCAGTAACGTACACAGAACTATATGGCGTTACACTGGCAGTAACACACACAGAACTATATAGCGTTAAACTGGCAGTAACGCACACAGAAGTAAATGGCGTTAAACTGGCAGTAATGCAATCAAATAGGCGGTGTTCAACCGTCACTACACTGACACTATCTGAACTGTCCCTACTCTAGCTATACACTAATGCAGGGGTCTTCCTAAACAACTGGAGGGCCGTAGTTTGAACTACAATTCCCATCATGCCTAGTCATGTCTGTGAATGTCAGAGTTTTACAATGCCTCATGGGATGTGTAGTTCCGCAACAGCTGGAGGTTTGAAGATTCCTGCACTAATGTAAAGATTACTGACACTGTCTCACGATACTACACTGAAACTATCTGAGCTGACCCTACTCTAGCTGCACACTATGCAAAGCTGAATGACGGCCCTCCTCACTACACTCACACTATCCCTAGACTGACACTAAACTAATATTCTACACTGACGATTGAAGCAAAATAGCACAGTATAGCACACTAACTAACTAATAGCACTGAACAGAGCCCTGTTCTAGCTCTCTCCACGCCAAAATCACACTGAAAAGGCTGCTATTGAAAGAATACTTTTATACTGTGGGGCGGGAATGAGCCATGATTGGATAAAGTCATGATGACAGTGTCCAATCATGACTCTGACAGTGCTCTGTGCAATGATTGGCTAATGCTTTCACTTCTTCAGCCACTCAGGGGTTGCGATGCACTGTTCAGCGCCGCAATGCATTGTGGTCGATTCGGGGGGGAACAAACGGTCGAATTACCCGTTTGTTCAGATGTTCGCCGAATGTCCAAACAACGAAAGTTCGGCCCGAACTTATGCTTGGGCTGAACCGTTCGCCCATCCCTAGTGGTGATCCTCAAAAAGTTTGACAGTAAAGTGTTGTATCTTTAGCATTTCTTCAGTGTGTATGTGAAAGTTTCCATATTCCGCAGCAAATTTTATTGATTTACTTAAAGTCAACTTAGTGGCAAAAATGTACACTGAACAAATGTCAATAAATTATTAAAGTATCATTTTTGTATCGGGCCCAGTACACCCACAACATGACAGTTCAAACTATTGACATTTCCGATGAGAACTATTTCCAGAAAACGAATTCCAAAACCATAGGTAGCTTAACCACTTCAACCCCAGAAGGATTTTCCCCCTTCTTGACCAGAGCACTTTTTGCAATTCGGCACCGCGTCGCTTTAACTGACAATTGCGTGGTTGATGTCCTTTTTCCCCACAAATAGAGTTGTCTTTTGGTGGTATTTGATCTCCTCTGCGGTTTTTATTTTTTGCGCTATAAACAAAAATAGAGCAACAATTTAGAAAAAAAAGCAATATTTTTTTACTTTTTGCTATAATAAATATCCCCAAAAAATATATAAAAAAAACATTTATTTTTCTCAGTTTAGGCCAATACGTATTCTTCTACATATTTTTGGTAAAAAAAATCGCAATAAGCGTTTATTGATTGGTTTGTGCAAAAGTTATAGCGTCTACAAAATAGGGGATAGTTGCTGTGTAAATGTGATTGGCAGTGAAGGGGTTAACCAGAAGGGGGCGCTTCGGGGGTTAAGTGTGTCCTAGGGAGTGATTCTAACTGTGGGGGGGCTTGGCTATGTGTGACACGGCACTGATCACCGCTCCCGATTACAGGGAGTGGTGATCAGTGTCCTATCACTAGGCAGAATGGGGAAATGCTTGTTTACATCAGCATTTCCCCGCTCTTCCTCTCCGTAAGACGATTGCAGGTATCCCCGTGGACACTGAATCCGCGGGACCCGCGGTCAGACTCACGGAGCTCCCAGCGGGCGGGCACACGCCTGCTATCCGGACCTTGCAAGATCACGTACAATAACGTGATTTCGCACAGTGGAGCCAACCTGCGGCAGTAAAACTGCAGCGGTTGGTTCGCAAGCGGTTAAAGAGGCGCTCCAGTCGTTTTTGTGTTTATTAAAAGTCAGTCGCTAAACAAAACTGTAGCGGCTGACTTTTAATAAACACACACTCACCTGTCCTAGGATCCAGTGATGTGCTCACCCTTCTATTCATCTTCTCCGGGGCCGGCATCACAACTGTGTGCACCCTGCTGTGACAGCTTGTGACTTCACAGCCGGATGCCCACTGTGCATGCGCGAGTCGAGCTGTGCCACCTGAATGGTCTGGCAGTCTTCTGGGACCTGTGATGCATCATAGAAGACTACTGGGAGGGAGGGAGAGGTGAACTTTCGTTTGAATTGGCCTAGGCCAGTGATGGTGAACCTTGGCACCCAAGATGTTTTGGAACTACATTTCCCATGATGCTCATGCACTCTGCAGTGTAGTTAAGCATCATGGGAAATGAAGTTCCAAAACATCTGAGGTGCAAAGGCTTGCCATCATTGGCCTAGGCGATCCGAGCGGAAGTGGGAGCAGGTACCTGTCCAAACTAGGAATTATTTTACAAGTTTATATTTTAGGTGGTGGTGTGACAATATCTAAAACCATAAATTAGGCCAAACAGGTATAGTGGAGGTGTATTTTTCTTTTTTTACCAGAACAGAGACTTCTCAGCATATTGAGAGAATTCTAAAACCTTCTGTATGCCTGGCAGAGTCTTGGGTGGGTTATTTGCACTTTAATTGTGACTACAGGCCATCCATGGACTGATTGGGTAAACATAGTCGTATGTCTGTATTTACTCTACCCTTTCCCGTGCCTCTGGATGAAAGGGTGGAAGGCTTGATGTAAGGTTCCAGGGGTCCTTCCTAAAAAAAACTTAGGGAGAGGTTACCATTTTCAAGGTCAGCAATTCAATCTTAAAACAAAATATCTTTTTAAGAGCCAACAGGTGAATGGTTGAGGGATTTGTAAAATAGAGTATAACATGACTGATTAATTAGAGGGTTCAACGCTATGTTAATTAGCAGTCACTAAAACTTTGCAAATGCTAGTAACTTCGCGCTGGATGAATTTTCCAGTACTTTGCAAATATCGTGTCTAGTGTTTATATTATTAATATTATAGAGGCCACTGCCCCAGCAGATCACCATCAGCCTAATAGATAAGGGGGAGGATCCTTTTGGTAAGTAGTGAAGATTGAAAAAGAGAGCAGGATTCCGCTAACGCTGCCTAAATTGGTCAGCCCCATCAGGTCCTCAAGATCGTCCAAATCAAGACGAAGAGAGACCTCGCACAGGAGAAGCCGCTCCGGCCACAGACGAAGCCGCTCACAAGGAAGAAGTCACTCAGGCCACAGGGGAAGTCCCAGAAGGAGTCGATCCAGATCCTACTCAAGACATCGCAGAAGATCCCCTTCACGCAGACACCAGTCACCAGTGCACCCCTCCCGTCCTGTCAGGAACGCTTGCTGGGTTTGCAGGGCCACCGCCCTACCAGATAAACTGGCTTATCGCAGATGCATCGACGAAGCCACCAAAGGGAAAGAGCCAGACGCCATAGAACTCTCCGGAGTCTCAACTCCGCAAGTCTCAACTCCTGATGCAGAGTTTACAGCCCAAAGCGCCTCACCCACTCATCCCAGTACATCAAGGGAACAAGAACTCCCGCCTGACACCGAAGAGCTGGAAACATCAGCAGGATTCGATTTTTTGCTAATAGAACCATTTGTTAAAACAGTCAAGGAAGCGATACACTGGGAGGAGCCCAAGGAGACCCAACAGAAACAGAAGAAATATTTCCCAAATCTCAAAAGAGTTCCAGAGGCTTTCCCGTTCATCAACGAGTTAGATGAGCTGATCAAGGAGGAATGGCAGAATCCTGAAAAGAAGACAAGTCTAACTGACTTGCCAAATTGTACCCGCTCAAGGAGCCCAAGGTGTCCCCTCTAATCTCCCCTCCAGTAGTAGACACAGCCTTGAAGTGTCTAGCTAGACATGTGACACTCCCTATCGAAGACGCGGTGACGTTTAGAGACGTGCTCAATAGGAAAGTTGACACTGACCTTAAAAGAGCTTACATATTTGCGGGAGGTGCCTGCAAACCAGCCGTGGCACTGGCCGCGGTGGGAAGAGCTATCTCCAGTTGGTCCTCAAGCACTGCAAAACTCGTTGCTGAGGGCGCGGACCAAGAGCAGATAGTCAAGGCCTTACAAGAACTTAGCCTTGCAGGGGATTTAGTAGCAGAAGCTTCTGTGGACACTATTAGATCTGCATCAAGGTCCATGCTGGCCTCTGTAATGGCCAGAAGGGCGCTATGGCTAAAGCCCTGGTCGGCTATGGCTAAAGCCCGCCTCTAAGTCAAACTGGTGCCGAATACCGTATGACAGGGAAAACCTCTTCGGGACGAAGTTGGATACAGCAATTTCGAAAGTGACAGGCGGAAAGTCAGGCCTTATCCCTTCGGACAAAAGACCGAAACAGCAGAGACCGCCTCCCTTCAGGCGCAATCTCCCGGAGAGATACAGGGATGCAAAATCCTATAGGCCTGGGAAGGAATATAGAAGGAGCTGGAAGAACCCTCAGATGTCCTTCCTTAAATTCCAGAAACCCAAAACCCCCGCCTCCGGCGACCAGAAGTCCTTTTGAAGGTGCGCCCACCCAGCCAGCGGTAGTGGGTGCCAGACTCACAAAGTTCAGGCTGTTTTGGGAGGAAACAATAAAAGACCCATGGACGGTGGCCACCATCCAATTCGGGCACAGATGGTCATTCAAAAGACGCCCCCCAAGGGATCAGTTTTGCTCAACCAAACTACCATCATCCTGGGAGAAAAAGCTGTCATTAATCCAGTACATCCAGGATCTTCTTCAAAAACAGGCAATAATGGAGGTTCCGCTAACACAAAGAGGCAAAGGCTTCTACTCCCCGCTTTTCTTAGTCAAAAAGAAGTCAGGTGATTTGTGTCCGGTCTTGGACCTGAAAAACCTCAACCGATCAATCCGTATAGAGTCGTTCAAAATAGAAAGCCTACAATTGATCCTCCAAGCAATAAACCTCGGAGATTGGATGCTTTCAATCGACCTCCAGGACGCATATCTGCATATCCCTATCCACGCCACATTCCAGAAATTCCTTCATTTCACCTTAAACCATCGGCACTTCCAATTCCGAAGCCTCCCGTTCGGGATTTCTACTGCACCCAGGACATTTACGAAGGTCCTGTTACCTGTAATAGCTTACTTGAGAAGGAAAGGACTAAGGGTCCACCATTACCTTGACGATATCCTGCTTCTCTCAGATGGCCAGGAGTCTCTCATCCAACATCAGGAAATTCTAGTCTCCACACTGCAGGGTCTAGGGTGGCTAATAAATTGGAAGAAAAGCAATATCCAGCCCACCCAGAGAATGGTCTTCCTGGGAGCAGAACTGGACACCAGGGCGGATACAGTGGAGCTCCCTCCAGAAAAAATACCTCTCCTAATCCAGAGAGTGAGGAAGTCAATCTCAAACACAACATTACCAGCTAGAGCATGCCTCTGTATCTTAGGCTCACTATCAGCGACCATTCCAATGGTCCAATGGGCACAATGGAACTCAAGACCCCTCCAAGTCTCCTTTCTGCGCCAGTGGGATGGCACGTCTATGTCCCAGCCAATCTCCATCTCAGAGGAGGTCAAGCAATCACTGCGATGGTGGACACGGCCTCACAACTTGAAGAGATGCAAGCACATAGTCACACCTCTGCAGGAGACAGTGACCTCAGATGCCAGCATGGAGGGGTGGGGGGCACACTATCAGAACTACGCGGCTCAGGGCCGCTGGCCATTGAGGTCACAGGATTCAGTTTCGAACGTGCTGGAAATGAAGGCAGCATTCCAAGCTCTCCTGGCCTTCAGCCCTCACCTGAGGGGGAAGCAGGTCCTTCTGAGAATGGACAACAGAGTGGCTGTCGCCTACATCAATAGGCAGGGGGCACCAGAAGCAGCTCCATAATGCAGGAGGTCCATCCTGTTATAGAATGGGCACAGCTGAACCTGTCAGACTTGAGGGCGGTTTACGTCCCTGGAGCCCAGAACCTCTTGGCCGACTCACTGAGCAGGAGCTTCATCTCCAACAACAAGTGGTCCCTGAGTCCCCAGGCGTTCGCTCTCATATCTCGGACCTGGGGATCACTGGATATAGATCTTGCAGCAACACCAGCAAATATGAAATGCCAGAGATTCTTGTCAAGAATTCCCTTTCCTACAGCAGAGGGAATGGATTGCCTCCAACACCCCTGGAGTTTTCGCATGGGCTACGTCTTTCCCCCGACTCCCCTCATAGCGAGATTCCTTCTAAGGCTCAAGAGATCAACAACATTAGTAATTGCAGTGATCCCCTTTTGGCCGAGGAAGCCATGGTTCACCACTCTCCTGCAACTGAACACGACAGACCCGCTCCCTCTCCCGTTATCAGCGGACCTGCTCTCCCAGGACCATCTACTTCACCTAAACCCGGAAAAGCTACATTTGATGGCCTGGAGACTGAAAGGCTAGGTATTTAGAACAAGGCTGTTCCCAAAAGGTGGTGGACACCTTACTTCAGGCCAGAAGATCTACCACCAACAACACCCTCAGAAGAAAAAATTTGTCGCCTTTACTCAGCAGCAAGGCTGGGACTTATCCTCCCCTTCGGTATCACAAATTCTAGAATTTCTACAGTCGGGCCTAGAAAAGGGCCTTAGGTCAAGCACCCTGAAGGTTCAAGTGTGGGCCCTATCCGCCTTGACAGGAGTTAAATGGGCACAAGATCCCCTTATTATGCAGTTTCAAAGGGCCTGCCTAAAACTAAGGCCCCCTAGAAAACCTTCCTTCCCAGTCTGGGACCTCTCAGTTGTTCTGGAAGCCCTCTCAAAGGAACCTTTCTTCCCGCTCGAGAACATCTCCCTCTGGGACCTAACACTAAAGGTTTCATTCCTGATAGCCATAACATCGGCTAAAAGGGTGTCAGAGATGCAAGCTTTACTGGCTAATGAACCGTACCTGATCGTTTACCCAGACAGATTAGTCCTGAGGCCTTCAGATCGCTTCATCCCCAAAGTATCCTCATCCTACCATTTCAACCAAGAGATTAATCTCCCAGCACTTGTCACGGATCAGGGTAACCCTCATTAGACGTCAAGGGCAACATCTTTAAGTACCTCTCAGCAACCAGATCCATCAGAAAAACTGAGAGCCTTCTAATTATCCCACATGGATTCAAGAGAGGTCAGGCGGCATCTTCACGCACCATTGCGTCATGGCTAGTAAAAGCCATCAAGAAGTCTTATTCGCTAAGTAACCATCAGATACCTGAGGGCTTAAAGGCACATTCCACCAGGGCAGTGGCAACTTCCTGGGCGGCCTACTGTAGAGTCTCGGCAGAAACCATTTGCAGAGCGGCCACCTGGTCTACCAGGAACACTTTTATATCTCATTATAAGGTGGATTCCGCTCGCTTATACACAGTGGATTTCGGAAGAACCGTTATCCAGGCCAACTCTTCTATTCTTTGTTAATAAACTTAATTTGCATTCCCACCCAGTTGCGAGTTATTCTCCAAAGTGTATGCTGCCATGATGCGACAGGAAAACGGAAAATTGTATACTCACCTTTCCGTAATTTTCCTTTCCTGTCGCATCTTCATGGCAGCATACAATCGCCCACCCTTCTGAGGTGATGTGTATATATACAGAGAATACTGGGGCGGGGGCCCTTTCTGCAACTTATAGTTATGTGGTCCTATCAGGTTGTGGGAGCCACCCAAAGTAGAGCTTAAAGACCCAAAGTCACAACCCAAAGTGTATGCTGCCTTGAAGATGAGACAGGAAAGGAAAATTACGGAAAGGTGAGTATACGATTTTCCGTTTTATAGCTTTTCATGTGTGCAGTGCTCCCCTAACATACACCAAACACTCATACTAGTGTTTAAAAAATCTAATTTTGCATTATCTAACATATCATAGCATTTCCATACAAACTTGAATCCTCAATTATAAAAACTGCTAAGGAGAACTTTGCATGTTGCCAATGTTGGTCCTTGTGAGATCATAAGATGCTTCCATTGTACTAAATTAAATGTCTTTCTTTAGTTTGTGATTCTTATTCATATATTATAAGCTATTGAATCTATGGACATGAGCAGAATTTGTGTCTCCTCTAGTACGGCTTAGCTGTGTGAATAAGCAGGTAGTGCAGATCTCTAGCCCAATGGTCTTTGAGCTTGCTGATATTTTCCCTGAAACTCCATTATGTTTAGAGACACCTGTACTGTGGAAAACTGTACCCAGAAAGAGTAGACACAGTGAAAAGGGCTAATTCACCAATATTGCCTGTATACTCCCTGCAGCTGATTTTTTTCCTCATTCCTGACTTTCCATGATTTGTTCCGCACCGTGTCCCTGTGTGGAGGCAACCATCTTGGTAGAGGAATGTTCCTTCCTCAAATCAGAGCTATTGACTGCTAGGGTACTATTCAAGAAGCAGCAAAGCAACAAATCTACATAATGAATAAAGCAGAAGCAGGGTGATCTTTGTTCTGCCATTAATCAGAAACAGCTCCCTCTCAAGCAAGGCCTCAGGCAAACAATGAAGAGCATAAGAGGTGGTCAGACAACAAATAGGGGGTGCCGCTCAAGGCTCTAGCCTGTAGTACCCCACTGGGAGTGCTGGCAAGGGCAGAGCTCATCCCAGCTCCAATAATCCACCATACAAAAAAGGTCCTATGTGCCACACAACACTGCAAGACCCTGTGGACATGTAAAATGACAGCCTCAGCCCGGGCTCCAGCCAAGCCACGCCCCCAATGCATTTTACAATGCCCCAGGGGGTGGGCGGAGTGAAGCAAGTTGGGGGTGTGGTTTGGCTGGAGCCTGGGCTGAAGCTGTCATTTCACATATCCACAGGGTCTTGCAGTGATGTGCAGCGCATAGGACCTTTTTTGTCTGGTGTAGCACCAAATCTTGCTCCAAATCTGATGAGATAAGTAGTCAGAGCCAGCAGTACTTAGGGATGGGTGAACGGTTCGGCCCGAGCAGAAGTTCGGACCGAACTTTGGTTGTTCGGACATTCGGTGAACAACGAACATTATTGTTCGCGGCACATTCGAAAGCCGCGGAACACCGTTAAAGTCTATGGAACACTAACTTGAAAAACTAAAAGTGTTAATTTGAAAGGCTTATATGCAAGTTATTGTCATAAAAAGTGTTTGGGGACTCGGGTCCTGCTCCAGGGGACATATGTCAATGCAAAAAAAAGTTTTAAAAACGCCATTTTTCCGGGAGCAGTGATTTTAATAAAGCTTAAAGTGAAACAATAAAAATGAAATATTCCTTTAAATATCGTGCCTGGGGGGGGGGTGTCTATAGTATGCCTGTAAAGTGGCGCAGTTTTCGCGTGTTTAGAACAGTATCACAGCAAAATGACACTTCTAAAGGAAAAAAGTCATCTAAAACTGATCGAAAATTGTCGGGTCTCGGCAATAAAGATGAAACTCATTGAAAAAAAACGGCATGGGTCCCCCCCCCAGTCCATTACCAGGCCCTTTGGGTCTGGTATGACTATTAAAGGGAACCCCGAACCAAATTTTTTTTTTAAATTGCATGGGTGTCCCCCCAAAATCCATACCAGGGAATTAAAGGGAACCCTGCGCCAAATTGAAAAAAAAAATGGCGTAGGGGCCCCCCTAAAATCCATACCAGACCCTTATCTGAGCATGCAACCTAGCAGGCCACAGGAGAGGAGGGGGGGCGAGAGAGCACCCCCCCTCCTCCTGAACCATACCAGGCCACATGCCCTCAACATGAGGAGGGTGCTTTGGAGTAGCCTCCCAAAGCACCTTGTCCCCATGTTGATGGAGACAAGCGCCTCATCCCCACAACCACCAGGCAAGGTCTGCGGGCAGGGGGCTTATCGGAATCTGGAAGCTCCCTTTACCAAGGGGACCCCCAGATCCCGGCCTACCCCCATGTGAATTGGTAACAGGTACATTGTACCCCTACCATTTCACAAAAAGTGTCAAAAATTGGAAAAAAGACAGGAGACACTTTGGGAAAAAAAATTAAAAAAATAAAAATGTCCCACGATGTAAATCCATCTCACCCCACCGACGAGCCAAAAAAAAACATGGGCACAAGGTGTTTTGGGGGGCTACTCCAAAGCACCCTCCCCATATTGAGGGCATGTGGCCTGGTATGGTTCAGGAGGAGGAGGGGCCGCTCTGTCCTTAAAATCCATACCGATTTTGAGGGGGGATTTTGGGGGGACCCCTACGCCATTTTTTTTTATTTGGCGGGGGGTTCCCCTTAATTTCCATACCAGACCTGAAAGGCCTGGTATGGATTTTGGGGGGACCTCCACGCAATTTTTTTTTTTAATTTTTGGTTCAAGGTTCCCCTTAATATTCATACCAGACCCAAAGGGCCTGGTAATGAACTGGGGGGGAACCCATTCCGTTTTTTTCAATGAGTTTTATCTATATTGCTGAGACCCGACAATTCATTATAGCCGCAATTAGTTTTAAATTACTTTTTTCCTTTAGAAATTTAATATTGCTGTGGTATTGTTCTAAACACGGGAAAACTGCGCAACTTTACAGGCATATTATAGACATCCCCCAGGCACGATATTTAAAGGAATATTATATTTTTATTGTTTCACTTTAAGCATTATTAAAATCACTGCTCCCAAAAAAAAAAACCAGGCGTTTTTAAAACTTTTTTTGCATTGATCCATGTCCCCTGGGGCAGGACCGGGTCCCCAAACACTTTTTATGACAATAACTTGCATATAAGCTTTTATAATTAGCACTTTTGATTTTTCATGTTCATGTCCCATAGACTTTAACGGTGTTTGCGTGTTCGTCCGAATTTTTTACCTGTTCGCATGTTCTGGTGCGAACCGAACCGGGGGGGGTGTTCGACTCATCCTTACTTAAGATGATCTAAAGCTGGCCATACATTATACAAATTTCTTATTCAATTTCCTTTAGGTTTACCTTCAACTATGTAGTGCAAGGGCCAGCCTGATTCCATTCAAATTGAAAGTGTTTAGGTGTGACCTCATATTATATGGTTTTGGTAAATCTACAGGAAAATTGTATAATATATGGCCAGTCGGTGGTGTGATTTTCTTGTGGTTGCAGGAAATAAAATTGCTATATTTCCAAATCAACACAGTCAGTGTTGATGGGGAATTCCTCCCGCAGAGCTATTGTGTTCTCCAAGCGGGTGGGGGGGCATGGTTGGCAGACCCTGCAGGAAGAACTCAGTGATTATTGTTAGCGGCTAGCAATAATCGCATTGCGAAAATCCGACATGCTGATTGTACCCAAGTCAGGCGATGGATCGACTTGGTACATTCAGCCTGCCCATAGATGTTTCGAATCTTTCAGGGCCTACTGAACCGGCCGACATTCAAACCATCTATGGCCAGCTTAACACTGCAAAATAGACAGCTATGAGGCTACAGAACAGTGCCTAGGTACACTCACATACCAGAAACGGCGCTGTTATTTTAGTACAAATTGAAGATAAAAGAAACAATGTTCAGGGTACTGCTTAGGCACAATTAATGTTTCCAGATGTTCCTTATAAGGCAGCAAATCCTCACTTTTTGAATTCATGTCCATTTTTAATTAAATTCATATCAGAGTAGGGAAATCCACTCATAGTGAACCATAGCCTACCCAAAGCAACCGCCATTCAAAACGTTTCATAACAACTGTGTAAAGCAGATAAAAATGAATTAATATTATGAATGGTAATACAATATTAATATTACCCTTTGATTTTTTTGTTTCATGTATAGGGCCACATATAGCTCACAAGCTACTACATGGAGAGTGAGAAGGCATTTTCATGCCTTGAAAGAAGCCGTGAGCCTCAGGCAGTCTCTTTGTAAGGTGTATACATATCAGCACAGATATGTAAAATGAGCTGATTACTGTCTCTTACACAGGAAGTGTGAGGAATACAAACTGACTAGCTGCTTCCTTCTGCTGCTCAGAAATAGACAAAAACAGAAGTGGTAACACAAAAAGCTGCATTTCCGTGTACAAAGTATTAGAGGATCTTGCCACTGCAGCAACATGTAAGATTGGGGGATATGTGTAGCTAATATAATTTATGTGTGTGTGTGTATTTTAAAGGACCACCAATCACCTGTCACTCTCCATAACACTGGGAAAGTCAGAAGTCTGTGTAAAATGTATGTGTACAAATGACTGGCTGTTGTAACGTTTTTTTTTTTTTTCTTCTTTCTTTCAGGTCGACGGGTCATGGGAAATCTTATTAAAGTTTTAGGAAAAGATTTAGAAAACTGTCCACATTTTTTTTTGGATTTTGAAAGTAAGTGAGATGTTTGTTTACTTGTATAGTAGCTTTGACTATCTCCAAGTAACAGGTTAAAAAATATTTAAGGGGAGTCAGAGTGAACCATTGCAGCTAAATAGGTGGTATGGTGTGGGTCTGAAACAGGAGCAATGTCTTTTTATTGCAATACGAACTTGGGATTTTTACATTCACCTGCAATGCTAAGCAAACCATGTAAACAGTAACAGCGTGATGTATGAATTGTGATGCATACTGACAGAACTAGTAACAAATGGAGTGCAAAGGAAAGGAATAGAGTATGCGAAGAAAAGGGAGCGCCTGAGGGAAATTATAGAGTATGATGCTGACTGAGATCAAGCATAAAATGTGCAGCAGTACCCCTCAGCACTGTCTTACACAAGTACAATAGGCATATAAGCTAGGCATGTGCTTCCTTTATTTCATCCGTATTTTTTTCTTTTTGCTGTTTACCAACCATCTATGATTTATAATCAAAATGAGTCGTTAAAGTCATTGACATTTTTAATAAAACTGGTGTTCCAAACCATTTATATAAGGAAAACCTACACTGAACTAGTATAGTGGTGGAATACGTTTAATCTGCCCTTTGAGCACTGCTAAAATGGTGACATACTTAGTAAACGTGATCCAATGTGTAGCAAGACAGATGGGGCAGTATGGTCAGGAGGGAGTTCACACTGCATAAGAGCATTAGATAGGTGTCCACATACCTGACCCAAGCTGAAACTTCACAGGATGGCACCCCTAATAATCCATAAGGCCCCATGCACGCTGGTTTCTTGTAAACGCTGTTTATCCTAACAGAAGAAAATCAGCGTTATAAACTCACCCAAGCGGCAATTTTTCAAACCAGTTTAGGCGAGCTAACAGAGTTTAACAGAGTTTATCAGTGTTTGGAGTTTGAGCATTTATTTCATTGGCTAGAATTTTTATTTTTTTCTAGCCATTGAAATAAACGCTGAAGTGCTAAACATGCCTATTGTTTAGGCTCGTTTTACAGCGTTCAGCATTCAGCGTCAAAATTCCCTCTTCTGAATGCGATTTTAGGGCATTCAGAAAACATCCTGCTGATAAACTGTTTGAAATGTCCATGTGTGCATGAACACATAGAATAACATTAGGGGAGTTCAATGTCAGAAAAAAAACGCCTAAACTCATAGAAACGTGAGTTTTAACAGCAGCTGTGTGCATGAGGCCTAATGGAGTCTCTGCAGAGTTTCCAATTGCCTAGGAAGTCTCCTACAAAAATGTGATTCTGGTAACTGTGTAACAATCGAAGGATATTAACTGTAAAATAAAGACATTTTTTAGGGGGCAGTCTTACTTTGATAGCAGAATGTCTTCATTATACATTAAGTCACTATTATATGCAGTCATATATTAAAACACTTAATTCAATATAAACTTATATAAGATAATATCCCTTCTGTATTCCATAACATGTGCAATAGTAATACAAATAATAATAATTGCTACATTTTCTGTGAGAAATCTTCCTCTACTGCCCTTAAACTCATTCTGATGCAAGGTTTACTACACCAGTGACTTTCCCTAATTACAGTCTCGGCTCACATGATCTGAGCACATGAGCTTAATCAGATACCTCCATTGAGTGGGTGAAATTACAAATGATTAACTTCCTGTTGACATGGGAATATGCAAAGAGAACCTGCCTGGGTCAAGCAGGTTGATGGGGGTGCAAGGAGAAATCATTATTCAAACCTAAAATTATGTGTAGCAACTTCCCTTTAAAGTTGAAGCTTGGTATAGCACAACAAAAGCAGTCACTCCAGTTTTTAAATTTGTCCCAGCCCCCCCCCCCCCCCCCCCCGAATTATATCTCAGAAATCGTAAGTGATGATCACCTTCTAAAACTTTCTCACAAATAAGTTCTATGTATCTGTGTTGGGCACTTCCCTTAGGTGCTTTTTGTGCTTCTTCAATTTTTATTTGTATTGGTTATTTAAAGAAAACCTCCCCTTTCCCCATTTCTGTTTTATAATCATTTCTAAACTTCCCTGTTTAAATATTTTATACTTTAGTCATTTTTTATCCATCTACTATATACTATAAAATATTCTTCTAAAAGGTATCTTGATAATATGCAATTACTTTGCACATACTCAGTTGTCCACATCATTCTACAGTATTTATTTATTTCAGGTACTTATATAGAGCTGTCCATTTACGCAGCGCTTTACATATGCGTTGTACATTCACATCAGTCCCTGTCCTCAATCAATCATTCAATCTAAGGCCCCTAACTCACAATCATACATATACATACTAGGGCCAATTTAGACAGGAGCCAATTAACCTATCAGCTTGTCTTTGGAGTGTGGGAGGAAACCGGAGTACCCTGAGGAAACCCACGCAGACACAGGGAGAACATGCAGACTCTAGACAGGTAGTGTAATAGTAGGGATTCCAACCAGCGACCCTTTTGCTGCTAGGCGAAAGTGCTAACCACTACACCACTGTGCTGTATTGTGTTTCAATATCCAAAATGCACAATATATAAAAAAAACACATTAAACAAATATAATTTTTTTTAACACATTAAACACATTTAACTTTTTTAGAAGTGACCTAACATCAATTAGATTATTTAATTAAATAACATTTATCTTCAAAAGAACAGCCATATATTGGCAGGTAGTATTCTACCAGTGGTCAGCAGCTAAAACATTATAAGCTCTTGTTCTAATACAGCCACTCTTGAATTGTGTAATTTGTATACCTTCTTGCAGCGTGAGAGTGATATCTAAACTCCCAGTCTCTGTGCTAATGCTCTATGTATGTCACTGTAAGGCTATTACTCACATTTCATGGTTGTAAAGAAAGGCTATTAATGTACACTGAAGTCTGTCTGTATGATTTTGGCCATCACTTAGCTCTTATGCTTATTCCTCTAAGCTCAAATGTGCTGAGATATACTTAGCTTACAAGTAAAAAAGAAAGTACAATTTTAATTACTTTTTACATGTAGATGTCTATAATATTATGGTTTACATCATTTTTATTATTTGTATTAAATTGTTATTGAACAAAAAAATGAATGCAGCATGCATTCACTCCATTTGCAAAGCATGCCTGCTTGTTTGATGTCAACCTGTGTGTAAAACACTAAGCCTGAATGTACCTTTTCTGCTTAGAGCGAGGGAAAATGTTTGTCTCCTCTCAAAGTCATTCAGTTGTGTGTAAAAATCAAATCTATATGCTCTTTATAATAAGCAAAAATAGGTGTATGGAAAATCCCTATGTGTTCCCTTTAAAGTGGAACTATGCTGTATCTGAGCACCACAAACCAAAAGCGCTATAAAATTAATTTTTAATATTTAAACCAAACTCCCCCATCCATCCGTGTCTCCATGCTTTATTTTGCTGAAAAAAATCACTTAGAAAAACACCACCCTAGCATTTCTGGCAGTGGTCATCTTGATAAAGGGCAGATGATTCATTTGTATACGATTCGTATATATATATATATATCCACTGTATCCAGTTTAGCTATATCTGAGTGCACTGCATCCAGTTTAGCTATATCTGACTGCAGGCCATTCCTGGTGTACTTTTTCTAATATACTTCTGGGTAGTGTACACAGTACACAATACATACAGTGCACCCATAGTTGCTATTAGACTTCTGGTAGTGTACACAATACTGTTCACCCCTAGTGCAGTTGCTACTACTTTTCTGGTGATGTACACAAAACAGTACATCCATAGTTGTTATTACACTTCTTTTAGTGTACCGTGTACCCTGCACCCCTAGTGCAGTTGCTACTACTTTTCTGGTGGTGTACACAATACAGTACACCCATAGTTGTTATTACATTTCTGTTGGTGTACAAAGTATCGTGCACCTCTATTGCAGTTGCTACTACTTTTTTGGTGGTGTACACAGTACACAATACATACAGTGCACCCATAGTTGCTATTAGACTTCTGGTGGTGTACACAATACCGTTCACCCCTAGTGCAGTTGCTACTACTTTTCTGGTGGTGTACACAATACAGTACACCCATAGTTATTACACTTCTGTTGGTGTACACAGTACCGTGCACCTCTAGTGCAGTTGCTACTACTTTTCTGGTGGTGTACACAGTACACAATACATACAGTACACCCATAGTTGTTATTACACTTCTGTTGGTGTACACAGTACCGTGCACCCATAGTGCAGTTGCTAGTGCTACTACTTTTCTGGTGGTGTACACAGTACACAATACATACAGTGCACCCATAGTTGTTATTAAACTTCTGTTGGTGTACACAGTACTGTGCACCCCTAGTGCAGTTGCTAATACTTTCCTGGTGGTGTACACAATACATACAGTGCACCCATAGTTGTTATTACACTTCTGTTGGTGTACACAGTATCGTGCACCCCTACTGCAGTTTCTACTACTTTCCTGGTGGTGTACATAATACATATAGTGCACCCATAGTTGTTATTACACTTCTGTTGGTGTACACAGTACCGTGATCCCCTAGTGCAGTTGCTACTACTTTTCTGGTGGTGTACGCAGTACACAATACAGTGTAGTGTGGTTTTGCTAAACAAAATTTACAGCATGTCTGGAAGGCCACCAAGGAGAGGCAGACGCTCATAGGCCACTAAAAGAGGGCAAGCAGGCTCTGGGTCTACAGTCGACAGTGCTGGTCGTAAACACGGTGCATCCTCAGCACGTGGTCGTGGGGCAAGATTGTCCTTTTTTTCTGCAGCTGGCCATGTTATTGAGCCACAACATGCAGAAGAGTTGGTGGAATGGATAACAAAGCCCTCCTCATCCTCTGTCACCCAGGCTCAGAGTAGTTTGGTTGCCAATGCAGCTGCCAAAGTGGCCTATTCCATCGGCTCCATGTCAACAGTCACTCCTTCCCTAGCCCCACCATCATGCACGGAGGAGTCCCCCGAACTTTTTGACCACAGTGTCGGGTACATACTGCAGGAGGATGCGCAGGGATTTGAAGGCTCCGATGATGGTACCCAGGTTGAGCAAGGGAGTAACGTGAGCCTAGAGAGAGGGGGTGCCCAAGAAGGTCAAGAAACTGTCAGTCATGTTCCCCCGAGTTGCAGCATACTGCCAAGTTTGCTCCAGTGATGAGGAGGGAGGGGATGATGAGGTCGCTGACTCTACTTGGGTGCCTGATAGAAGAGAGGAGGAGGCACATCTCCAACGAGGCAGGATGCCCTCCAGGGGGCAGCTTAAGGGCAGCCATCCTATTGCATCACACCGCAGAGCTAAGCAGGTGCAGAGCGCTGCTGACTCCACACATATTTTGAAAAGTTCTTTGGAGTGGGCCTTTTTTGACACGTGTGCAGCAGATCGCATCGTTGCTGTTTGCAACATATGTCTGAAGCGTATCAAGCGTGGCCAAAACAGCAGCCGCTTGGGCACCACATGCTTGACCAGACATATGACGACCTCCCATGCAGTCTGTTGGCAACAGCACTTAAAAGACCCACATCAAAGAATAAGGCGGACCTCTTCTTGTTCCTCATCAGCTGGGATCTCCAACCCCACTATACCTCCAGTCCTCTCAGAAACCTGCACTGAGAGGAATGAAGGTATAGAAATAGGTGTCCCAAGTACTTGCGGCCAATCTGCTAGCTGTACACCAACATCGGATTTTAGCAGGCAAATTTCCCTACGCCAGTTGCTAAACCGTCGAAAGAAATTCAGTCCCAGCCATCTATATGCTCAGCATCTGAATGCTAGCTTGGCCAAATTGCTAGCACTGCAACTGCTGCCTTTTCAGCTGGTAGACTCTGCCCCCTTTTCGTGAATTTGTGAACCTCAGTGTCAGGTTCCCAAACGCCATTTCTTTTTACGGAAGGCCATTCCGGCTCTCTACCAGCATGTGGAAGGCAATGTCTTGGCCTTGTTGGACAGGGCGGTCAGCAGTAAGGTGCATATTACTGCTGACTCATGGTCCAGCAGGCATGGACAGGGACATTACCTTTCTTTCACGGCGCACTGGATAACTCTGCTGGCAGCTGGGAAGGATGCAGGACAGGGTTCAGTATTGTTGGAGCTTGTTCTGCCACCACGCCTCCAAAATGCTAGTGGTGATTCTGCCACAGCTCTCTCCTCCACCCCCTCCTCTTCTTCTTCCTCTATGGCCTTTTCCTCTGCAGATTTCTCCTCTGAACCAGCGGTGCTCCGTAGGTGTTCAAGGGGCTACGCAAGCACTCAGGCAAAAAGATGCCATGCGGTGCTTGAGTTGGTCTGCTTAGGGGGCAGGAGTCACACTGGGGCAGAGATTCTGTCCGCTTTGCAGGGGCAGGCTCAGAGGTGGTTGACGCCACGCCAGCTTCAGCCAGGAATGGTTGTATGCGACAATGGCACCAACCTCTTCTCTGCCCTCCGACAGGGACACTTGACCCATGTTCCCTGTTTGGCTCACGTCCTGAATTTGGTGGTGCAGCGGTTCTTGAGCAGGTACCCTGGCTTACAGGATCATCTGAGGCAGGCCAGGAAAGTCTGTGGTCATTTGCGCCGGTCATATAATGCCAGTGCTCGGCTGGCTGACATTCAAAGAGAATGCAACCTGCCCAAGAACCGCCTCATTTGTGACATGCCCACCAGGTGCAACTCAACGTTGGCAATGCTGCAGCGGCTGCACACGCAGCAGAGGGCCATCAATGAGTACCTGTGTGAGTATGGCACCAGGACAGGGTCAGGGGAGCTTGGCTTTTTTTCGCCATGCTAGTGGCTACTGATCAAGGATGTATGCACTGTCCTGTCACCATTTGAGGAGGCCACGAGGATAGTGAGCAGTGACAGTGCATGCATCAGTGATGTCCCTCTTGTCTTCCTGTTGGAACACATGCTTCATGGAATAATGGACAGGGCACTTGAGGCAGAGCAGTGGGAGGAAGAGGAGGACTTCCTTACCTCTAAAGGCCCCCTTTATCCAGATAATAGTATTCTTGCAGGCCCGCTGATCACACAGGAAGAAGAAGAGGAGGAGGAGGATTGTGTCAGCATGGAGGTGGAGGATAACACTCAGCATCAGCAGCAGTCTTCAAGGGATCGTTTGCATTCCCCAGAAACCCATGGAGTTGTAGGTGGCTGGGAGGAGGTGGTTGAGGATCATGTGATCCTTAGTGACCCAGAGGACTCAGGATCGAATGCCTCTGCAAACTTACGCTGCATCGCCTCCCTGATCCTGCAAAGCCTGCGAAAGGACCCTAGGATTCGTGGTATCAAGGAGAGGGATCATTACTGGCTGGCAACCCTTCTTGATCCACGTTACAAGGGTAAGTTTGCAGAACTTATCCAGCCTTCGCAGAGGGAGCAGAGGATGAAACATCATCGGGAGGCCTTGCAGAAAGGTTTGTGCAATGCGTTTCCAGAGCCTGGGAGGTTACAATTTCCTGGTGCAGAACAATGTGTTGCTGAGGCTTCATTCAGTCACAGAAAGAGTGGTGGAGAAGGTGGCCGGCTGACCGATGCCTTCAGGCAATTCTTCAGTCCTCAGCACCCAGGTCTGATCAGTTCCAGCAACCATCTCTAGCGTCTAAATTACATGGTGCGGGAATATCTAGGGGCAAGATCAGACTTGGAGAACTTTCCACCAGAACATCCACTGGGTTACTGGGTCTTGAGGATGGACCACTGGCCAGAGCTTGCTCAATATGCAATTGAGCCACTGGCCTGTCCTGCATCCAGCGTTCTTTCTGAACGCACATTTAATGCTGCTGGAGGCTTTGTAACCGATCACAGAGTGTGGCTGTCCACAGACTCTGTTGATCAGCTCACATTCATAAAAATGAACCACTTTTGGATCACCAGCTACCAAGCCCCTGATGCTGATGTAACCAATTGATTTTTTTATGGATGTGGGATCCCTGAAGACTGCATATGCTCAGTGACTATCCTATTATGCTGAGTGACTATCCTATTCCTCCTCAATCTTCATGATGATAGCTTCTAGGAATATTTTCCGTTCAGGACACCACCACCACTGCCTAAGGCCCAATTTTTCTGCCTCTGTTTAACAGGGGTGCGTAATTACAATTTTTGATCTAATATTTCACAGCAGGGCTTGTTCCTGCACTCAACAAAAGTATCTGTGAGGCTTTACAGTGTTGTGCCACCACCACCACCATCGCCTAAGACCCAATTTTTCTGCCCCTGTTTAACAGGGGCGCGTAATTACAATTTTTGATCTAATATTTCACAGCAGGGCCTGTTTCTGCACTCAACAAAAGTATCTGTGAGGCTTTACAGTGTTGTGCCACCACCACCGCCTAAGACCCAATTTTTCTGCCCCTGTTTAACAGGGGCACGTAATTACAATTTTTGATCTAATATTTCACAGCAGGGCCTGTTCCTGCACTCAACAAAAGTATCTGTGAGGCTTTACAGTGTTGTGCCACCACCACCACCGCCTAAGGCTCAATTTTTATGCCCCTGTTTAGCAGGGGAGCGTAATTACAATTCTTGATATAATATTTCACAGCAGGGCCTGTTCCAGCACCCACCAAGAGTAACTGTTAGGGCTTACAGTGTTCTGGTACCACCAACACCTAAGGCCCAATTTTCCGCAGAGTGTATAGGGCAGGCCGTATAGTATATACAGGCGGTCACCTATTTTCTAACATCCGAGTTACAAATGACTCCTACTTAGAAACGGAGGGAGACAACAGGAAGTGAGAGGAAATCTACCCCTAGGAAGGGAAATTCTCTCCTGTAAGAGTAAATATGGGAAAAAGGTGTCTCCACTGATGCTTTATCACCAATCCTTGTTTCCCTATTAACCCAAAAAAGTGAGGTGAAATCTTCTGAACAGGGGCACAGACAGCAAAACAAATGTTACAGGGGTGATGGTAACCCTTCCACATGTTATCCAAAAAGCTTAAAAATAGATTTTTTGGCTGGAGCTACACTTACATAATGTACCTGTTTCAAATTACAAACAGATTCAACTTAAGAACAAACCTACAGTCCCTATCTTGTTTGGGACCGCCTGTATACTGCTGCTGTTCAGAGTATATAGGGCCTGGGGGCCCCACACCTTTTTTTTTAATTTGGGTGCAGGGTTCCCCTTAATATTCACACCAGACCCAAAGGGCCTGGTAATGGGCTGGGGGGGGCAACATTACATTACAGCCGCAAGCAGTTTTAAATGACTTTTATACCTTTACAAATGTCATTGTGCAGGGACTGTTCTAAACACGGGAACAATGCGCCACTTTACAGGCATACTATAGTCACCCCCCAGGCACGCTATTTAAAGGAATATTTCATTTTTATTGTTTCACTTTAAGCATTATTAAAATCACTGCTCCCGAAAAAACTACCTTTTTTAAAACTTTTTTTTGCATTGATACATGTCCCCTGGGGCAGGACCCAGGTCTCCAAACACTTTTTATGACAATAACTTGCATATTAGCCTTTATAATTAGCACTTTTGATCACATTCGAGTCCCATAGACTTTAACGGTGTTCGCACAAATTTTTTGTCTGTTCACATGTTCTGCTGCGAACCGAACGGGGGGGGGGGTTCAGCACATCCCTAGCTAGCAGCATAAGGATTACAAATAGTGATTGAGAGAGTGAAGTTCGATTTTAAGTCATCTGCTGGAATTTGGAGCTGGCTGGTATCTGTTTCTCTATTTTATTGCCTGTCCATTCAATTAATCCCTGGTTGTTTAGTCTTCGAGTAGCTGGTTATTTTCATACCACAGCACCAGTGTCAAGTGTTGGTAAAAATAAATCAACGTTTTGCATTTAATCTGCTGAGACCACTTTCTGCATTAAGAATACAAATCTGGGTAGTGATCATATGATTTAGGTTTTAATTGATTTTATTAGACTGTCAACGTTTGTACCATCTAAACTTCTCATAGCCACAGTGGTTGTCTTAGCCTTCTGAATCAGTTGATCCCATTAGCTTCTCAAGTCCCATCAAAACTCACAGATCTTCCTTCAGTAACTATCAAGAACATTTCAAAGATAATTGGATCTTAGTTTATCCAGTCTGTTATGTTGTGCAGATATGCACAACCACCATACTGGTTTAGTTATCGCATTTCACCAATTTGGTGGGCTGTATGATTGAATAATCTAAACCCAGGCCCCGTTTTTCCACCCTTTTATAATTAGCTTTTCAAGCCTATTTGATATCTAGTGTACTAAATTATCACTAATATTAGTCATTTAAGAAAAATAGTATAGGTTTCCCTTCCTGTGTGTTCCCATTAGCTCATGTAAAAAGAAATTTTAAAAAGAAGAAGTAGAAAGCACAGAAACATTCTGAGTTTCAAAGCCGCATTCTTGAAGAGGAAATCTTAAAGACCAGAGTTCAGTGACTCATCAGTCAGAAGCATTTCCCATTTAGAAAAATAGCATAGATTAAGAAAAGGATTGGAGGCGATGGGACGTGGACTGGATCAAATGATTCAAATTACTGATTTTCTGAACCAAGTTTAACCTTGAGTATGTCTAAACTCAGACTTAGATAACTATTTAGATTATTTGACCCAAGTTATGACTGATCAATACGATACAAGCAATTTGATTGTTTATACACATGTTCCATTTACTCAGTAAATATACATACCTGACCCAAGCTGAAACCTCACAGGAAGGCACCCCTAATAATCCATAAGGCCCCATGCACGCTGGTTTCTGAAGGCCCTAAAATCGCATTCAGGAGAGGGAATTTTGACGCTGAACGCTGTTGAACATGCCTAAACGATAGGCGCATTTAGCACTTCATCGCTTATTTCAATTGCCAGAATAAATAAAAATTCTGGCCAATGAAATAAATAAACGCCCAAACTCCAGACACTGATAAACTCTGCTAAACCTTGTTAGCTCGCCTAAACTGATTTGAAAAAATTCAGCTTAGGTGAGTTTATAACGCTGAATTTCTCCTGTTAGGATAAAATAAACAAGAAACCACATCCACATAAAAAACATTCACATGCAGTCAAAATATATAAGTAAGCTTCCAACCACGTGACAGTTATGTCATAGGTAACCAAGCAAATATACAATTCCGTGAGAACAGTACAAAAGATCTTACATTACACTAGACACATAATAACCCTTTATATTAGTACAGAGAACTTTATATTGTATAGAAACGTGTGGAAGCACCAACTCCTCTGAAAATATACAAAAACACCCCATCCTCAACATTCACGCGAATATGTCTGCCTTGCCACAGCTAAAGACATTATACACCGCTATAGCGATTGGGCTGTCTACTTTCACAGACAGTTAGAAGACTAAAAAGTACCCACAGCCATGTACAGATGATACATTCTATACCACAGTGAAGTTAGCAACACTGTAGCAACCTATAGGAGGCCAGTGAAAAGGGAGCTAGACCTGGTATTGCTTACCATGGCTCCAAAAGTTTATAGAATTTGTTAGGTGTGCCCATATTACGGTATATTTGTTGTTCTTTCAGGAGGGTGTCAATATCCTGGAGACGCCATTCCTCATGTGTGTGAGGCCTAGGAGATAGCCACATCAAAAGCAATGGTTTTGCATGCACAACTCAAAATGTTAGATTTCCCCATCACTTTCAGTCCTGATGACAGTGGTCATCAGGACAAACAGACAGAGTAAACCTCCCTAGTAGGAACACAGATAACATGACAAGCTCTAACCCTTCACAGCTCCAAAGCTAAAATGCATTAAACATACGGAGTATACGTTGAGCTCCAAAGCTAAAATGAAAGGCTTACACATGCATTAAACATACGGAGTATGCGTTGTGCTCCAAAGTTAAAATGAAAGACTTTACACATGCATTAAACATACAGAGTATGCATTGAGCTACAGTGAAGACAACGCAAACTCAAGATACCTCCTACAAAAGAATGAAAATAGCTTGGTTCAGCTTGGTGAGTGTTTTCAGCTCCATATAGTGGACTGGTTGAGTAGACATTTACATTGCATGTCATTCTCCCATGGACCCAAGTTAGTACAGCATTTTAAACTGCACTGCCTATTTAATCTTTATAGTATAGTATAGATATAGTGTAGTATGTTGGCACTGGTTGTGTATTCATTTTCTTGTGTATGACTGATCTAGCAGACATTATTGAAGCCATAAACACACTGACTGCTATGAAATTGACACATATACTTTTGTAAAAATGACATTCAAGTAAAATGCTTTACAAAAAGGAGCTTTGCATACAACAGCACAGTATGATTATAATAATATGTGGAGGTTTTTATGATAATTAAGGTTTTGTTATTATTCACTACTGAGTCTTAAAGTGTTTGTCTTTTCTGAGTACATCTGGCAAATCGTATATAAGGCATCTTGCCAGGCATGTAACATTTAGCTCTGACAATACAATTGCTGTTCCAGAATCTATTGGAAATGAATCTGGAACAATGTGTGAACATTGTATATGTAATGTACATTATCATTCCATTATAATTTCAACCACAGCAGTAAGTTTTATCCCAGAGAACAGTTATTTGAAAGATTAGTTGAACATATACCACTTGTCCTAGGGGAAATCACATAATTCTTTCACTGTTATCATAGGCGTGCGCACAGGGTGTGCCTGGGCACACCCTAATCACCCCGTGCATGTTAGTGGAGACGCCATTTGATAGCTGTTCAGTTCCGCCCACCCCCAACATCACAGCTGAGTTTTGACAGCTGGTCTCTGCAAGCAGTTACATTACATGACAGTGAAACACTGAGCGGCTCTTGCAAGCCTTGCTATCTGCTCAATGTGAAACTCCCCCTCTCCTCTATCAGTGCCAATCGGTGCCGCCTATCAGTGCCCATCAGTGCTGCCTATAAGTGCCAATCAGTGCTGTCAATCAGTGTCAACCAATGTCACCTATCAGTGCCCATCAGTGCTGCCTATCAGTGCCAATCAGTGCTGCCCATCAGCGCTGCCTAATAGTGCCGCCTATCAGTGCTGCCAATCAGTGCTGCCAATCAGTGTTGCCTATCAATGCCAATCAGTGCCATCTATCCGTGCCAATCAGTGCCCATCTGTGCTTCCAATCAGTGCCGCCTGTCAGAGCCAGTCAGTGCTACCTATCAGTGCTGTCTATCAGTGCCAATCAGTGCTTCCAATCAGTGCCACCTATCCATGCCAATCAGTGCTTACAATCAGTGCCACCTATCAGTGCCCATCAGTGCTGCCTATCAGTGCCCATCAGCACTGCCTATCAGTGCCACCTATCAGTGCCCATCAGTGCTGCCAACCAGTGTCGCTTATCAGTGCCAATCAGTGCTGCCTAACAGTGCCCATCAGTGCTGCCTATCGGTGCTGCCTATCAGTGCCCATCTGTGCTGCCAATCAGTGCTCATCAGTAGTGCCTATCAATGCCCACCAGTGCCACCTATCAGTGCCCATCAGTGCTGCCTATCAGTGCCCATCAGTGCTGCCAATCAGTGCCACTAAATGCTGCCAATCAGTGCTGCCTATCAGTGCCAATCAGTGCTGCCTATCAGTGCCATTAGTGCTGCCAATCAGTGCCAATCAGGGCCCATCAGTGCTGCCTATCAGTGCTGCCAATTTGTGCCAATCATTGCAACCTATCAGTGCCACCAAGCAGTGCCCATCAGTGCTGCCAATCAGTGCCCATCAGTGCTGCCAATCAGTGCTGCCTATCAGTGCTGCCAATCAGTGTTGCCTATCAGTGCCAATCAGTGCTGCAAATCAGTGTCATCTATCAGTGCCAATCAGTGCCCATCAGTGCTGCCTATCAGTGTTAATCAGTGCCCATCATTGCTGCCTATCAGTGCCCATTTGTGCTGCCAATCAGTGCCGCCTATCAGTGCCTATCAGTGCCTATCAGTGGTGCCAATCAGTGTTGCCTATCAGTGCCATCTATCAGTGCCAATCAGTGCCCATCAGTGCTGCCTACCAGTGACAATCAGTGCTGCCAATCATTGCCACTAAATGCTGCCAATCAGTTCTGCCTATCAGTGCCGCCTATCAGTACCAATCAGTGAAGCCTATCAGTGCCATTAGTGCTGCCAATCAGTGCCACCTATCAGTGCCAATCAGAGCCCATCAGTGCTCCCTATGAGTGCCCATCAGTGCTGCCAATTAGTGCCCATCAGTGCTGCCAATCGTTGCCACTAAATGCTGCCAATCAGTGCTGCCTATCAGTGCCAATCAGTTCTGCCTATCAGTGCCGCCTATAAGTGCAGCCTATCAGTGCCATTAGTGCTGCCAATCAGTGCCACCTATCAGTGCCACCTATGAATGCCAATCAGTGCCACCTCACAGTGCCAACAAAGAAGTGTCAATCAGCGCCCATCAGTGCTGCCAACCAGTGCCGCCTATCAGTGGCATCAGTGCTGCCAATCAGTGGCCATCAGTGCTGCCAATCATTGGCGCCTATCAGTGACAATCAGTGGTACCTATCAGTGCTGGCAATTAGTGTCGCCAATCAGTGCTGCCTATCAGTGCCAATCAGTGCTACCTATCAGTGCCCATGAGTGCTGCCTATCAATGCTGCCTATTAGTGTCCATCACTGCTGCCAATCAGTGCACTGAGTGCAGGGTTAGGGAGACAAACTCAGCAGCCAGGCACATTGTCCATGGCGGGTCCGGCCTGGTTGGGCACAACTGAAATCTGTCGATGTTTATTAATGCTACATGCTAATCTTTGGTATAATAGGTAATCACCACACTACTATTTGCAATAAACTACTAGAGGTAAAATAAAAAATTGTCAGTAAAAGGTTTGCTGCTAAGCACTACAATGTACAATGCTACAATGTAAAGTAGTGAGTGTACAGCTTGTATAACAGTATAAATTTGCTGTCCCCTCAAAATAACTCAACACACAGCCATTAATGTCTAATTAATTCATGGCCAGTCCAGTGAGGAGGGAGGTGCAGTAGTCAAGGCGGGAAATAACCAAGGAGTGAATAAGTTGTTTTGTGGTGTCGTTAGTCAGGAAAGGGTGAATTCTGGAGATGTTGCGGAGGTTAAGGTGGCAAGATGTAGCCAGTGATTGGATGTGGGGGCTGAAGGAGCGGTCAGAGTCTAGGACTAAACCTAGCATCCTGGCATGTGTGGAGAGACCAATGGTTGTGCCATTGATCTCAATGCTAAAGTCATGGGGAGGGGATCGGGGAGGAGGAAATATTACAAGCTCAGCTTTAGACAGATTGAGTTTGAGGATGTGGTGTGACAGCAATACTGATATGTCGCTCAGTAAGTTTGTGATACATGAGGAGATCGAGGGGGTGAGTTGAGGACTCATGAGATAGATCCGGGTGTTGTCAGCATAGAGGTGGTATTGGAAGCCATGGGAGGTTATCAACTGGCCCAGGGAAGAGGTATAGAGAGAGAATAGGTAGGGCCCAAGGATGGATCCTTGGGGTACCCCAGCAGAAAGAGGAAGAGGAGTGGAGGAGATGTCCTTGTTTGTGACACTGAAAGTGTGTTGAGATAGGTAGGAAGAGAACCAGGAAATAGAGTCATGGAGGACAAGGGTGTTGAGTTTATTGAGGAGGAGTAGGTGGTCAACTGTCTAAAAGGCAGCAGAAAGGTCCAAGAGTATGAGTATGGAGTACTGGGCATTGGCTTTAGCAGTTAGTAGGTCGTTGCGTTGGTGAGTGTTAGTATGGCAGTTTCAGTGGAATGTCGTGGGCAGAAGCCAGGCTGTAGGGGATCAAGAAGGTTGTTGTCAGTGCGGTAGTAACTCATACAGTCATCATAGATCTGTATTTCTGTCCATTTGTTTCTGAGATTTTCACAGCCCTGTCTGACAGGAGACCATTTAACTAGACAGTGAAAGAAAGACAGGCAGCTGATGAGCTAATTTATCTGCCACTCTGCTCTCTCCTCCTATTAGCATGCTCCATTGCACTCCAACATAGCTGATAAGCATCTTGTGCTGCTTTTCCCTGTCTCAGTATGATAGAATATGAAAGACACATAGCGGAGGAGAGCAAAAAAAATCCCAAGAAATTCTTTAAGTATGTAAACAGTAAAAAAGGGAGGACAGACCATATTGGCCCCATAAAGAATGAGGAAGGACATCTGGTTACAAAGGATGGGGAGATGGCAAAGGTATTGAATTTATTCTTCTCCTCAGTCTTCACGAGTGAATCGGGGGCTTCAGTAACCAAAACTGCAGTGTTTATCCTCATGACACAACACAGGAAGCACCTACATGGTTAACAGAGGACGGAATTAAAATTAGACTTGAGAAACTTAACATTAATAAATCACCGGGACCAGATGGCTTGCATCCGAGGGTACTTAGGGAACTCAGTCAGGTGATTGCCAGACCGTTGTTCCTAATTTTTACAGACAGTCTATTGACTGGAATGGTACCAGCTGATTGAAGAACAGCCAATGTAGCACCAATATTTAAAAAGGGCCCAAAAAACATCCCTGGGAATTACAGACCAGTTAGCCTAACATCAATAGTATGTAAACTCTTGGAGGGGATGATAAGGGACTATATACAAGATTTTAGTAATAAGAATGATATCATTAGCAGTAATCAGCATGGATTCATGAAGAATCGTTCTTGCCAAACCAATCTATTAACCTTCTATGAGGAGGTGAGTTGCCATCTAGATAAAGGAAGGCCCGTAGACGTGGTGTATCTGGATTTTGCAAAAGCATTTGACACAGTTCCCCATAAACGTTTACTGTACAAAATAAGGTGCGTTGGCATGGACCATAGGGTGAGTACATGGATTGAAAACTGGCTACAAGGGCGTGTTCAGAGGGTGGTGATAAATGGGGAGTACTCAGAATGGTCAGGGGTGGGTAGTGGGGTTCCCCAGGGTTCTGTACTGGGACCAATCCTATTTAATTTGTTCATAAACGACCTGGAGGATGGGATAAACAGTTCAATCTCTGTATTTGCAGACGATACTAAGCTAAGCAGGGCAATAACTTCTCCGCAGGATGTGGAATTCTTGCAAAAAGACCTGAACAAATTAATGGGGTGGGCGACTACATGGCAAATGAGGTTCAATGTAGAAAAATGTAAAATAATGCATTTGGGTGGCAAAAATATGAATGCAATCTATACACTGGGGGGAGAACCTCTGGGGGAATCTAGGATGGAAAAGGACCTGGGGGTCCTAGTGGATGATAGGCTCAGCAATGGCATGCAATGCCAAGCTGCTGCTAATAAAGCAAACAGAATATTGGCATGCATTAAAAGGGGGATCAACTGCAGAGATAAAACGATAATTCTCCCGCTCTACAAGACTCTGGTTCGCCCGCACCTGGAGTATGCTGTCCAGTTCTGGGCACCAGTCCTCAGGAGGGACGTACTGGAAATGGAGCGAGTACAAAGAAGGGCAACAAATCTAATAAAGGGTCTGGAGGATCTTAGTTATGAGGAAAGGTTGCGAGCACTGAACTTATTCTCTCTGGAGAAGAGACGCTTGAGAGGGGATATGATTTCAATTTACAAATACTGTACTGGTGACCCCACAATAGGGATAAAACTTTTTCGCAGAAGAGAGTTTAATAAGACTCGTGGCCACTCATTACAATTAGAAGAAAAGAAGTTTAACCTTAAACTACGTAGAGGGTTCTTTACTGTAAGAGCGGCAAGGATGTGGAATTCCCTTCCACAGGCGGTGGTCTCAGCGGGGAGCATTGATAGCTTCAAGAAACTATTAGATAATCACCTGAATGACTGCAATATACAGGGATATGTAATGTAATACTGACACATAATCACACACATAGGTTGGACTTGATGGACTTGTGTCTTTTTTCAACCTCACCTACTATGTAACTATGTAGCTCTTCTGTACAGTGGACTGCACGTGGCTGATACTAGGTAAAGCTTAGGTACATACACTGCTTTCACTAAAAAATACATGGACAGATGTAATAATTAACCACTTCCCCTCTATTCCCCTCAATTTTTTGCATGCATGTTAAAATCTGCATTTTTGGCTATAAAATTACTTGGGACACCCAGAATATTATAGATTTTCTGAAAGCATGGCCCTATGGAATTAAAAAAAAACAGGTTGTTACAATTCTTTATCAGCGCACGATATTTGCGCAACTTTTGCGCATATTTTCAGGAACAAATACACTAAAACAAATTTTAATGTAAACAACCACAATATAATATCCAATGTTCTGGTAAAATAAAAATTGCATCAAGTAAATACAGTAGATACCAAACATGTCAAGTCTTAAAATAGTTTGCGCCCATGATATCATAAAAAAACAAAGGTACCGAAAACTCTCCCTAGACAATGCTTTAAAAGCCTTTATAGCTCGTCAGTTTAGGCCTCATGCACACGGACGTTTTTACAGCCGCTTTTTTGAGCGTTTTTTGCAGCTTAAAAAGGCCTGTCTATGTTAGTCTATGGCTTCATGCCCAACTAGGCGTTTTTGAGCTGCAAATGGCATAGGAGTTTTTAAGCTGTAAAAAAAACCCAGGACCAGTGGGTTCTGAGAGACGTTTTTCAGCTGTAAAAACGCTCTAACACTGATAAACGCTCAAAAACGTCATTCACCAACGTTTTTTAACGTTTCTAAACCATTGAAAAAAAAAAATTTTTGAAAGAAAAAACGCTAAAAAACGTTAATGCGGAAAAACGCTAAGAAACAATAATAAACGCTTAAAAACGCTATTGCAAAAAAGCTGAAAAAAGTTTTAAAAAATCACTGCAAAGATACTGGCGTTTTCATAACGTTATTTTAACATCCTGTGTGCATGAGACCTTAAAGTTAATTATGACCCTAGAATGTTTGTTCTCATTCCAATGTTTGCAGAAATACCTTACGTTTGGTGAAATCTCTGTCTACATACACTGTCCACCGTGTGTGCGTGTTTCCGTTTGCAGTGTGTACAGGGCAACAAGGTTTTGTTTAAATTTGTTACTATTATATTTACATTTTATTATAATTGTCATTTTCTTATGCTTTTTTGATTATTTTTTTCATTCAACTTAATTGCTATGATAAGAGGGCTAACAGGCACCCTATGTGATAGCATAGGGAGTTGATAGGTACTTTTTATGAAGACATCTCCCCTGCTCTCCACTGCAGCTAATTAAGCACAGACCATGTGGAGGGCACTCTACCGCCTGCACTGTATAAATGATTAGACAGCTATACAGCCCCCCCCCCCCATCACTTTTATAAGACAGCAGAGACATGGCTGATTAAAATGCTGACAAGCTCATAGCTGCAAATTAGCCATAAACTTGTTTTACACTCTTTGCTGTCTGGATGTACATACAGTATCTCACAAAAGTGAGTACACCCCTTACATTTTTGTAAATATATTTATTATATCTTTTCATGTGACAACACTGAAGAAATGACACTTTGCTACAATGTAAAGTAGTGAGTGTACAGCTTGTATAACAGTGTAAATTTGCTGTCCCCTAAAAATAATTTAACACACTGCCATTAATGTCTAAACCGCTGGCAACAAAAGTGAGTACACCCCTGAGTGAAAATGTCCAAATTTGGCCCAATTAGCCATTTTCCCTCCCTGCGTGTCGTGTGACTCCTTAGTATTACAAGGTCTCAGGCGTAAATGGGGAGCAAGTGTGTTAATTTTGGTGTTATTGCTCTCACTTTCTCATACTGGTCACTGGAAGTTCAACATGGCACCTCATGGCAAAGAACTCTCTGAGGATCTGAAAAAAAAGAGTTGTTGCTCTACATAAAGATGGCCTAGGCTAAAAGAAGATTGCCAAGACCCTGAAACTTAACTGCAGCATGGTGGCCAAGACCATACAGCAGTTTAACAGGACAGGTTCCACTCAGAACAGGCCTCGCCATGGTCGACCAAAGAAGTTGAGTGCACGTGCTCAGTGTCCTATCCAGAGCTTGTCTTTGGGAAATAGACATATGAGTGCTGCCAGCATTGCTGCAGAAGTTGAAGGGGTGGGGGGTCAGCCTGTCAGTGCTAAGACCATACGCCGCACACTGCATCAAATTGGTCTGCATGGCTGTCGTCCCAGAAGGAAGCCTCTTCGAAAGATGATACACAAGAAAGCCTGCAAACAGTTTGCTGAAGACAAGCAGACTGAGGACATGGACTACTGGGACCATGTCCTGTGGTCTAATGAGACCAAAATAAACTTATTTGGTTCAGATGTTGTCAAGCGTGTGTGGCAGCAACCAGGTGAGGAGTACAAAGACAAGTGTGTCTTGCCTTCAGTCAAGCACGGTGGTGGGTGTCATGGTCTGGGGCTGCATGAGTGCTGCCGGCACTGGGGAGCTACAGTTCATTGAGGGAACCATGAATGCCAACATGTACTGTGACATACTGAAGCAGAGCATGATCCCCTCCATTTGAAAACTGGGCCGCAGGGCATTATTCAAACATGACCCTAAACACACCTTCAAGACAGCCACTGCCTTGCTAAAGAAGCTGAGGGTAAAGGTGATGGACTGGCCAAGCATGTCTCCAGACCTAAACCCTATTGAGCATCTGTGAGGCATCCTCAAATGGAAGGTGGAGGAGCGCAAGGTCTCTAACATCCACCAGCCCTGTAATGTCGTCATGGAAGAGTGGAAGAGGACTCCAGTGGCAACCTGTGAAGCTCTGGTGAACTCCATGCCCAAGAGGGTTAAGACAGTGCTGGAAAATAATGGTGGCCACACAAAATATTGACACTATGGGCTCAATTTGGACATTTTCAAGTAGGGATGTACTCACTTTTTTTTGCCAGCGGTTTAGACATTAATGGCTGTGTGTTGAGTTATTTTGAGGGGACAGCAAATTTACACTGTTATACAAGCTGTACACTCACTACATTACATTGTAGCAAAGTGTAATTTCTTCAGCGTTGTCACATGAAAAGATATAATAAAATATTTACAAAAATGTGAGGGGTGTACTCACTTTTGTGAGATACTGTAGTACCTCCAAAGATGTGAAGTAGTTAATACAGAGCTGAATTCATTTGTGTCTTTTGTGATGGCCTGGAGTTCGGCTTTAATGCCCTTAGGGTTGGAATTGATTTTTCCATTTTACATATTATGAACCTACCAACAACAATGATTCATTCTCATTATATAATTGGTGATAAAATATTTAATATACAGACAAGTATAATATAAATTTAACTTTAGCCTGAATGCTACAGAATACACAGTATGTAACAAAAAGATCCCAGTGTTAAGGAAAACTTAAACATTGCTTTGTATCCTCAAAAACAGTTTGATGTAAATGTAGATAAAATTTAGTAGTAAGACAATAATATTTATATAGGAATAACCTGAGAGTAAAAATAGTCTCATGTCAATGAGCGTTGTTTTTCTGCTTTTGATGTGCATTTGGAACACACATCAAACGCAGGTCAGTAAAATACCTTTGACATTAATTGAGCAGTACACATGACAGTTTAGAACCCTTTATTTACTGACATCTATAAATTGTCACATGTCCCACAATACATAAATAGCCATGAACCACATCTTTTCTTGTCCATAGCTTGATTAGCCTAATATATCCACTGATTTCTCTGTCCCAGCATGGCATAAAATGTTTACACCTTCATTGATAGAGGAATATGCACAAAACCTTTAGTGTTAGATGGCAGTTCATGTATAAATACCATACAACACAAAGGTGGAACGTCTGCTATAAAGGGCCCAGGCAATCCACAAGCATTGGGCCTTATCTTGTCTCAATAAAAACATTATCAGTTGTCTGTGATGGGAACTTTCTCAGTACAGCTTGTACTTCTGGCATTGATCGCCATCAATATTTCTGTACATGCCTCAGTCATGACTTTATCAGTATCAGGCATTGCTGACAGTACTATTATAATTTCTGAGGTTTGCTGATGCACCTCTGTTATCTGTTATGGAGGACCAAAACGAACAGGTGAGTGCAGCTTCATATACGTATATCTCTTTGCACTCAGCATTTTGGAGACCTGTGCCCTTGGATTCTCAGCCGATGCAATCACTGTTTTGTGGAGCTAATGCCTGCCTATGGAACTTCCTTACATGAATCCATAATGCCTACAGCAGGAGAATAACATACTGGAAACAAGTTTGGTACTCGAATAAGGACAGGAAATTCATCCAATCAGTGGCTTTCCACCCTGGGACAGAACTTTGGGTGGAACCAATTGTGAATGAACTATTATGGTTGTCCATACACAGTTCGAATATCGACCAGTTCAACAGGAAAAATTTGAAAAATTTGAACCAAGAGGGTTTAGGCAGTGCTGGAATGTAGTGGGCAGGCTGAATGTACCAAGTTGATCGATCAATCAACTTGGGTACAACCAGCCTGCCAAATTCACTTATGATTATCGCAAGCGGCTGCTGTAGCCGCTAGCGGTAATCACTGCCTTGTCCCGGTGGGGACAAAGAAATTTGCTCCATGTAAGGCAGCCCTAAGGCTGCTGCTTCTTCTAAATTTCTTTTGAAAATGATAGTTGACTAGCTGTTTGTCACAGACCTGAAACAAGTATCCAGCAAGTGAAGTCAAAGTAAAATCAGAACTCCTAATCTCTATATGCATTTAGGATTAGTGATTCAACATGTACTGAAGTTAGAGGCTAAGTATGACAAGCAATAAGCTAGCCTTTAAGAAGGTAGCCCCACAGACTTCCCTCTGAGCATGTTTGCTTTAAAGAGGAACTGAACTATGTGCCCAAAAAAGGCAGGGAGAATGCAAAGGGTTTTTCACCAGTTATGCCTTTTGTCTCTTAGCATTTTATATTTTTTCCTTACTGACATATCATAACTTGTTCTGCACTGCATGGGGGTAGCCATCTTGGTAGAGACAGGGCTTTGCTTCCTTAACACAATAGTGGCATCACCAAATCTCACTATAAATCCCCTGAGATTAGTAGTCAGAGGCACAGTGCCTGAATCTCATACTACAAATAGGCCCCTTTCACACGGGCTTGTCTGTGTACGGACTCCGCTTTGCTCAACAGGGATCGATCTGCCAATCCCCGCTGAGCAGGCAGATGACAGGTCTGTCTCCACTCACTGTGCGCAGATGGACCTGTCAAAGCCCGCTATCCTCTATGGAGATCGGATGAAAACGGACCACCTGTCCGTTTTCATCCGATCCTATCCGATTGAAAAAATGGGTTTCCATCCGTATGGATTTCACGGACAGGATTGGATATCGGCGGATGTCAGCGGACATGTCACCACTCACATCCACTGCTCCATAGGAGTGCGTGGAGCGGCCAATCAGGCCCGCCTGAAAAACTGACAGGTGGACCTGATCAAATAGCCCGTGTGAAAGGGGCCTTGCACAGCTATGAGGGTGTAGGCACAGGAGTGCATAGGCCCCCTCACATTCCATGAAATGCACTGCTTTTTTTTTTCAGGAGGAATTCCAGACAAAATGTAAATTTTTCAGTTTATTGCTTAGGCACAGTTAATATTTCTAGATGTTCTTTAGAACAGCATCAGTTCCATTTTAACAGTTGCTCAAAAATAAGCTAATGTGTTTTATGCTTTGAAGGCAGCACTTTCCCAAATAGAAGCATTTTCCCCCACCCATCATTCCCTCCTTTCTGTTTTTTTTACAGGTGTCAGATGGGGAACCTTCTAAAAGTCTTGTCTTATAGCGACCTAGAACAGTGTCCCACTTTTTTCCTTGACTTTGAACGTGAGATCACTTTAATTTTTCCATGTTTCTCTTTTGTTTTCATTATACTTTTAAGTTGGTTTTGTTTTTTCATTGATTACATGTTCAGTTGCAAATATTCATTTTGTTGAGTTTAGCTCCATCGAAATAGCAGTCTATGTTTTAGAATATTATGGTTTGGGATGTTAGTAGACCATGTTTTATTTTTTCAAATTTTCCATAAAGTTGGTTTTACAGGTGGTGTAAATTAAAACAGCGGAGATCACTAACAGTGTGTGAAGTTAGCCATACATGGAGAATAATCATGATATAAAATTATTTTGGTGCAATCATGTGACAATCCCTCCGTTTGTGCAATATAAACGATTGCAGTCAAGAACCTCAGGAAACTATCTTATGAGAAAGAATGTAAATTGTTAAAAATGTTTGGCCAGTTTGCTACTCTTTCTGCTGATAAAGCAGACTATTTATCATTTCTGTCCCCTGCTTATGTCTATGCATGCATTTACAACGCTTGGTGCTTGTGCTGGGAACATTGTGAATGCATGCAGTTATTGTTGCTTCCAGGAGCTTGGTGTCAGTTTTTTTCACCAGTAATGTATACTATTTCAGTTATTGTTACTGATGCTTTCATTGTTATAAAAAATGGGTACTGTATGGCCAGCTTTAGTTACAATGGTATTTTGGGGATTGTATTTTAACAATGCAAGCGAAGGAGAGTCTAATGAACCGCGCCTATAATCTTTAAAGAATAAGTGCACAATAACTGATTGAATTTACAGTAATAGCAATCATTTTTCTCCTTTTTCCTGGGTGACTCAATGCCAGCAACCCTAAAATCAGAATTCTCTTTATACCATATGCTTTTACACATGTCTTTCAGCGTGAATGGAATGTGCTGAAAGAAGGTGGAAGATAGAGGATGCAACATTTTTCAGAGTTAAGAGAAAGAAGATATTCCCAGTGTGCCTTCAGATGTGCATAATTTGTGTTCATGCCAACCAATCTTAAATCAGAACTAAACTGTATCTAAGCATGTTATTTAATTCATTTTCAATATTGAAAGCAAACATGCCTATCCATCCATGTCTCCATGTTTTATTTTTTTGAGAAATCACTTTGAAAAACATCCCCCTAGCATTTCTAGCCGTGGCCATCTTGACTTAGGGCAGATGAATCATGTTACATTTACTTCCTGGAATCCATCTGCCCTCAGATTAGGCATACAGGCAGGCTTGCTGCTCCTTCCCTCCTTCAGATGAAAGGAAAAAAATGCTTATGAAGTTTCCTGGGATATATCACATCATTTTGGCCTAGGCAAGAAACCAGAAAGCAAAAATACAAGTAAATATAATATACCTTACTATCTATTTAGATTACTAAATAGACAGCAGCTTGAGGATTAAAAATAATTATTAAAAATTGTTCAAGTAGTTCCAAACTCAAAATGTTTTCTTTTTCCTTAATCAATTATATGCATTAAAGTAAAAAAACTCCCCACTACCTAATCTACACAACCCCATCCTTAAACACTTACCTGACTGAGTCACTGCTCCAATGCTCAGCAGACAGCACCAGTGGGAGACTGAAATAAAGGAGATAAGGAAATCTGTGCAAAATCATTGAGCAGAGCTGGTAAATATAGCAGGTAAAATATGTATTGAACACGTCACCATTTTTCTAGGTAAATATATTTCTCAAGGTGCTATTGACATGAAATTTTCACCACATGTCAGTAACAACCCATGCAATCCATACATACAAGGAAACCAAAACAAATAAATTCAGAAATTAAGTTATGTGTAATAAAAAGGAGAGGTACAAAAAGGCACGGAAAGCCAAGACACCAGCTGAAATCTATCAGGTAATTGGAATACAATCCTGCCCCACTTGCCAATGCTAATTAATATCAGCTAGTTTAGTCTCAACTGATGGCCTATAAAAAGGTGTCTCATCACCAAGGTGTCACATAAGAAACATCTCATGGTAGGTAAAAGCAAAGAGATTTCTAAATTTCTGAAAGTTTCAGTGAGCACTATTGGGGCCATAATCCGGAAGTGAAAAGAACATCATTTCACCATAAATCGGCTATGACCAGGTACTTCTCACAAGATTTCTAAAAAGAGGAGTGAAAAGAATTATCAGAAGAGTTGACCAAGTGCCAAGGACCAGTTGTGGAGAGCTTCAGAAAGACCTGGATTAGCAAGTACAATTGTTTTAAAGAAAACAAATAGTAATGCACTTAACCGCCATGGCCTGTATGCACACTCACCATGCAACACACCATTTCTAAAGAAAAGCATGTTAAAGCTAGTTTGCTGCACAACATTTGGACAAACCTGTGAAATACTGGGAGAATATAGTCTGGTCAGATAAGACCAAAATTGAACTCTTTGGATGCCATAATACACACCATGTTTGGAGGTCAAATGGCAATGCACATCACCCCAAAAACACCCCAATATCAACAGTGAAGTTTGGAAATAGGAACATCATGGTGTGGACGGGGCTGTTTTTCAGCATATGGTACTGGCAAACTTCATATCAGTGAAGGAAAGATGGAAAAATGTACCAAGACTTTCTTTATAAAAATCTGCTGCCATCTACCAGGATGATGAAGATGAAATGAGGGTGGACATTGCAGCAAGACAATGATCCCAAACACAAAGCCAAGGAAACTCTCAATTGGTTTCAAAGAACGAAAATAAAGTTGCCAGAATGGCGCAGCTAATCACTTGGCTTGAATCCATTATCCATTCTCCATACAGGAGGTGTCTTGAAGCTGTTACCAACAAAAGATTTTGTACGAAGTATTAAATAAATTTCATTTAGCGTGTTCAATATTTTTTCCCTGTGTCATTCCATTTTATTACACATAACTTAATTTCTGTACTTATTTGTTTTGGTTTCTTTGTATGTATGGATTGCATGGGTTGTTACTGACATGTGGTGAACATTTCATGTCAATAGCATCTTTAGAAATATATATTTAGTAATTTACCTAGAAAAATGGTGACCTATTCAATACTTATTTTACTTGCTTGCTGTATAACATTATTTATACAATAACATTTTTATTAAAAAAAAAAAAAAACCTTTAGTATCACTTTAATGTTGATTGTGGGAATTTAGTCTTGCTTTAATCTAGCCCAGGGAGCATGCACATCTAAATGGAAGAGCTGTTTTTCTACAGATTACTTTTTCTGGACGTTGAATAAGATTGGATCTAATAGAACCCTTGATGATGCCAGCCTTTAAAGGAGAAAATAAAAAGGATGATAATATATATTGGCACACAAGCTTGCTTTGTCTGGGTTTGCTTGTAAAAATATGTAAACTTAGTGGAAGCTAAGGTTTTTTTAAAGTTCACTTATTCTTTAAAGTAGTTCTAAAGACTAAAGGTTTATTTTTACCCCCAGCATCCCCTCCAATATATACTTGGCTCCTCTTTCGATCTAGCACTGTGCCCAAAAGCAGCATTATTGCTCTCTCTCTCCTGACAGGCACAGAGGCAGCAGCGGGGAGTCATTTGCTCCTGTCAATCAAATCCTGTAAGGAGAGAGCGAGTCTGAGCTACACTGTTTATGTCAATAGATACATAGCCCCCATGACAAGCGCTTGCTATGGGGGCAAACATAGAAGAGGTGGCCAAGGAGCCAAGAACACTGGTAAGAGACCCCTGAAGGTATGCTCTGTGGGAAAGCATTGCACAGAGCAGGTACGTATAACATGTTTATTAATTAAATTTTTTAAAAATCTGAGCCTTTAGAAACGCTTTAAGCTTTCCCATGGTTTTAACTATATGCTTAAATTGGTATTAAATATGGCTTTAAGAAGTGTCTTAAAACAATAAACATAGCACAGGCTAATCTTTTACTGTCCTCGTTTGTATCTGTGTACTTGGTGTACTTCTATTCTATGTGCTTACAGTATGTAGTAACACCCAATATGCTATTGTACCTGCCTATTATCCTCAGCGTAAACAACTGTGCATTCTTTTTCAGCAAACAGGTGAAAATGCATTAACAACATGCAATATTTTTACCTTGTTTAAATAACCCCCATTTTTTATTGGAAGAAAAGAACTTAGTGGCAAGCTATGTGTACAGAATCTTTAATAACTTATGTATATGGACACAGTGAACCCTTTATAGAGCTAGCTGTTAACATACATTGCCTCTGTACCCTGGGTTTGTTTTTTGTTTTTTTAAAGCAAATCCCTGTATACTGTACAGTGCCTTGAAAAAGTATTCATACCCTTTAAAATATTCCACATTTTATCATGTCATTACCAAAAATGTAAATGTATTTTATTTGGATTTTATGTGATAGACCAGGGATATGCAATTAGCGGACCTCCAGCTGTTGCAAAACTACAAGTTCCATCATGCCTCTGCCTCTGGGTGTCATGCTTGTGGCTGTCAGAATCTTGCTATGCCTCATGGGACTTGTAGTTCTGCAACAGCTGGAGGTCCGCTAATTGCATATCCCTGTGATAGACCAAAACAAAGTGGCACATAATTGTGAAGTGGAAGGAAAATGATAAATGGTTTTCAATATTTTTTACAAATAAATATCTGAAAAGTGTGACGTACATTTGTATTCAGCCCCCTTTACTCTGATACCGCTAACTAAAATCTAGTGGAACCAATTTCCTTCAGAAGTTCCATAATTAGTAAATAGAGTCCAACTGTGTGTAATTTATTCTCAGCATAAATACAGCTGTTCTGTGAAGCCCTCAGAGCTTTTGCTAGAGAACCTTAGTGAACAAACAGCATTATGAAAGCCAAGGAACACAACAGACAGGTCAGGGATAAAGTTGTGAAGAAGTTTAAAGCAGGGTTATGTTATAAAAAATATCCCAAGCTTTGGACATCTCACGGAGGACTGTTCAATCCATCATCGGAAAATGGAAAGAGTATGGCACAACTTCAAACTTACCAAGACATGGCCGTCCACCTAAACAGACAGGCTGGGCAAGGAGAGAATTAATCAGAGAAGCAGCCAAGAGGCCCATGGTGACTCTGGAGGAGCTACAGAGATCCACAGTTAAGGTGGGAGAATCTGTCCATAGGACAACTATTAGTGGTTCACTCCACAAATCTGGTCTTTATGGAAGAGTGGCAAGAAGAAAGCCATTTTAGAAAGAAAGCCATTAAAAAGTTTTGTTTGCAATTTGCGAGAAGTCATGTGGAGGACACCGCAAACATGTGGAAGAAGGTGTTCTGGTCAGATGAGACCAAAATTGAACTCTTTGGCCTAAAAGCAAAACACTTTGTGTGGTGGATCACTAACTCTGCACATCACCATGAACACACCATCCCCACGGTGAAACATGGTGGTGGCAGCATCATGTTGTGGGGATGCTTTTCTTCAACATGGACAGGGAAGCTGGTCAGAGTTGATGGGAAGATGGATGGAGCCAAATACAGGGCAATCTTAGAAGAAAACCTGTTATACCCCAATACACACGATCAGAAATTCAGTCAGAAAAAACTTGGATGGTTTTTCCGACGGAATTCCGCTCAAGCTTGCCTTGCTTACACACGGTCACACAAAGGTTCTCTGAACTTTCGACCGTCAAGAACGCGGTGATGTACGACACTACGACGAGCCGAGAAAATGAAGTTTAATGCTTCCGAGCATGCGTTGAATTGTTTCCGAGCATGCGTGATTTTCTGCGCGTTTGAATTGCATACAGACTAACGCATTTTCGGATAGGAACTTTTTCCGACCAAAAAATAGAGGACCTGCTCTCAATCTTTTTGCTGGCTGGAATTCTGTCAGCAAAAGTCCGATGGAGCATACACACGGTCGGAATTTCTCACCAAAAGCTCACATCTGACTTTTGCTGGCGGAGTTTCTGATCGTGTGTACGGGGCATTGGAGTCCGCAAAAGACTTGAGACTGGGGCAGAGGTTCCCCTTTCAGCAGGATAACGACCCTAAACATACAGCCAGAGCTACAATGGAATGGTTCAGATCAAAGCATATTCATGTGTTAGAATGGCCCAGTCAAAGTCCAGACCTAAATCCAATTGAGAATCTGTAACAAGACTTGAAAATTGCTGTTCAGACGCTCTCCATCCAATCTGACAGATTGCAAGAAGAATGGGCAAACATTTCACTCTGTAGATGTGCAAAGCAGGTAGAGACATACCCCAAAAAAGACTTGCAGCTGTAAAGGTTCTACAAAGTATTGACTCAGGGGGGCTGAATACAAATGCACCCCACACTTTTCACATATGCAGTATATCACAAAAGTAAATACACCCCTCACATTTATGTAAATATTTTATTCTATCTTTTCATGTGACAACACTGAAGAAATGACACTTTGCTACAATGTAAAGTAGCGAGTGTACAGCTTGTATACTCAGTTTCCCCAAAAATAAGACCTAGCGTGATTGTCTGTGATGGCTGCAATATAAGCCCTACCCCCCAAATAAGCCCTACTCTGTTTCCCCAAAAATAAGCCCTACCCTGAAAATAAGACCTACAAGGACTTTAACTAGGGCTTATTTGGGGGTGTAGGGCTTATATTGCAGCCACCACCGACAATCACACTAGGTCTTATTTTCGGGGAAACAGGGTAACAGTGTAAATTTGCTGTCCCCTCAGAAATAACTCAACACAGCCATTAATGTCTAAACTGCTGGCAACAAAAGTGAGTACACCCCTAAGTGAAATTGGGCCCAAAGTGTCAATATTTTGTGTGGCCACCATTATTTTCCAGTACTGCCTTAACCCTCTTGGGCATGGAGTTCACCAGAGCTTCACAGGTTGCCACTGGGGTCCTCTTCCACTACTCCATGACGAAATCACTGAGCTGGTGGATGTTAGAGACCTTGCACTCCTCCGCCTTCCATTTGAGGATGCCCCACAGATGCTCATTAGAGTTTAGGTCTGGAGACATGCTTAGCCAGTCCATTGCCTTTACCCTCAGCTTCTTTAGCAAGGCAGAGGTTGTCTTAGAGGTGTGTTTGGGGGTCATTATCATGTTGGAATACTGCCCTGCGGCCCAGTCTCCAAGGAAAGGGGATCATGCTTTGCTTCAGTATGTCGACGGCACTCATGCAGCCCCAGACCATGACACTCCCACCACCATGCTTGACTGTAGGCAAGACACACTTGTCTTTGTACTCCTCACCTGGTTGACGCCACACACACTTGACACCATCTGAACCAAATAAGTTTATATTGGTATCATCAGACTACAGGACATGGTTCCAGTAATCCATGTCCTTAGTCTGCTTGTCTTCAGCAAACTGTTTGCAGACTTTCTTGTGCAACATCTTTAGAAGAGGCTTCCTTCTGGGACGACAGCCATGCACACCAATTTGATGCAGTGTGCGGCATATGGTCTGAGCACTGATAGGCTGACCCCCCACACCTTCAACCTCTGCAGCAATGGTGGCAGCACTGATACGTCTATTTCCCAAAGACAATCTCTGGATATGACGCTGAGCACGTGCACTCAACTTCTTTGGTTGACCATGGCGAGGCCTGTTCTGAGTGGAACCTGTCCTGTTAAACTGCTGTTTGGTCTTGGTCACCATGCTGCAGCTCAGTTTCAGGGTCTTGGCAATCTTCCTATAGCCTAGGCCAGTGATGGTGAACCTTGGCACCCCAGATGTTTTGGAACTATATTTCCCATGATGCTCAACTGCACTGCAGAGTGCATGAGCATCATGGGAAATGTAGTTCCAAAACATCTGGGGTGCCAAGGTTCGCCATCACTGGCCTAGGCCATCTTTATGTTGAGCAACAATTCTTTTTTTCAGATCCTCAGGGAGTTCTTTGCCATGAGGTGCCATGTTGAACTTCCAGCGACCAGTATGAGAGGGTGAGAGCAATAACACCAAATTTAACACACCTGCTCCCCAATCACACCTGAGACCTTGTAACACTAATGAGTCACATGACATTGGGGAGAGAAAATGGCTAATTGTGCCCAATTTGGTCATTTTCACGTAGGGGTGTACTCACTTTTGTTGCCAGCGGCTTAGACATTAATGGTTGCGTGGTGACTTATTTTGAGGGGACAGCAAATTTACACTGTTATACAAGCTGTACACTCACTACTTTACATTGTAGCATAGTATCATTTCTTCAGTGCTGTCATATGAAAATGTATAATAAAATATTTACAAAAATGTGAGGGGTGTACTCACTTTTGTGGGATACTGTATATTTGTAAAAAATTTGGAAAACCATTTATCATTTTCCTTCCACTTCACAATTATGTTCCACTTTGTGTTGGTCTATCACATAAAATCCCTATTAAATACATTTACATTTTTGGTTGTAACATGACAAAATGTGGAAAATTTCAAGTGGTATGAATAATTTTTCAAGGCACTATAGATTTGATGAATCTATATACACTCTCTTCTCATTATCGTTGCTTGATGCACTGTTTCCTTCATTTCGGAGCCTTGGCTAGAGGTCCTGACACTGCTTGAGTCAATCCTAGAGGCAGTACATCTGCCTAAGAGGCAAAAACCCTGGGAGAAAAAGAGATGACTTTGTAGACAAAATCACCCTCATGGAGAAAATCTCATTTTCATAGAGATTTTGTTTAGTTCTGTGGACCCACATTGAATATATCTTAGTATTCTTATTGTATGTCTGCTGTTTTGTTGGTGTACGCACAGCTGTTATAGCAATCACTTACTGCATTCAGTGTTCCTCTTAGTAAAAAATCAACATATTGTACTTTCAACTGAATGGGTTGTGCTATGCTTTCTAGCTCTGTTGTCAAAGGCACATTCACTCTCTTATTATGTTTGGGAATTATAGATGCACAGCCCACGGAGGCAGAAACAGTAGTGTGGAATCAAGTCAACTCTGTCCTAGAAGAAGCCCAGAGTATCCTGGCTGAACTGCAATCATACCAGGGTGCTGGGCAGGAAATAAGACAGGTGAGCTATGTCCTGCACAGCTGACACTTATTACCACTTCAATACCCTGCACTTTTACCCCCTTCCTGCCCAGGCCAATTTTCAGCTTTCAGCACTGTCGTACTTTGAATGACAATTACCTGGTCATGCTACACTGTACCCAGATTACATTTTATTCACAAAAATATATCTTTCTTTTGGTGGTATTAAATAAACAAAAAAAGACTGAACAATTTGAAAAACAAACATTTTTCTTCATTTCTGTTATAAATTTTTGCAAATAAATAATTGCTCTTCAAAAATGTAGCCTAAAATGTATTCTGTTACATTTCTTTGGTGAAAATAACCCAAATCAGTGTATATTATTTAGTCTGTAGGAAATTTATAGAGTTCACAAACTATGGTATGTATCTGAAAAAATGACTTTTACTCTGAGGGTACCGGGGATCATTTATACCGGAGAGTAACAATCCTTTTTGTCATACATACCATGTAACTTATTGTTTTCTGTTTTTGTTTTCGATGTTTTGTATACTTTTAAGTATTTTCTCATGTCCTTTTAATATCGGTCATTATATGATCAAATGTTTTTATGTACATTCAAAATATACCTTTTTTGACTATATATGTGTCTGTTGCCTACAAAGTCCCAATGAAGAGGGATTTCTTTTTCTTAACAAAATGATAACAAACACACAGAATCCGAAAGATCCGAAATAAAAAATGCTTTATTTTCGTATCCATTATATTTTCGTATTATTGCGACAACAGTTCGATATAGATAGATAAAAGATTCCACATGACGGTGACAATAGCATTCTGTGTCTATCAAACCTGCGGTCGAATGTGCCTAACCTAACTCTATTAGTCCAAGATTATTCAACATAGAGAGAAAAGATTCGACATTATAGAGACATTAGTAAAAGAGCTGTTAGTGGTCGCTGCTGGAATGGGTGGGGGAAGTAAAATGATGATGATGATGAATGTTATTGGCTGATTGTAACCAAAGAGGAGGAGTAGTAAAATAGCTAGAACGTAAAGTGTCTGTTAAGGCATATATATATATATATATATATATATATATATATATATAATATATATATGTCTATGCCAGCCCCTCTATTAGAGGCTGGCATAGATTCAGGGTTTTTTTTTACAGTTTAGAGGGGGGCAGATTACATAGCACAAGCACTGTGTTATGTAATCTGCTTTTAGGGACCAGAATCTCTCTCTCTCTCTCTATCTATCTATCTATCTATCTATCTATCTATCTATCTATCTATCTATCTATATATATATATATATATATTTTTTTTTTTTTTTGGGGTTAACAAACACTTTAAGTACACACGTACAGCCAACTTACTTTCACATACGATTAATACCGTTCGACATGAAGATACGACGAAGCAGCTAAAACATACGATCGCCACGAGCGGACATTTACGGTCAAATGCTCCGCCCATAGGCTATAGAAGAATTCTAATGTTGTTTGACTAGTAATTTAATAATAATTATAATTATTACTAGTCAAACAACATTAGAATTCTACTGTAGCATGTGGGCGGAGAATTTGACCGGAAATGTATGACTGCAGCGTCGTATAGTTTAGCTGCTTCGTCTAATCTTCTTAGAACATCCGACAGACACCATAAGCCTTCAATTGACAGATTCGACCATAATCAGTTTGGATTTTCATACGAATGCATTTTTTAACTAAACAAAATAAATAAAAACTAATTTTGCGAGTAACTAAATACATTTTTTTTAACCAAAATTCTGATATTTCAGTATGCACATGTCTATTGGGCAAAAGGGAAAATAAGAGAAGGTGGGGGATCATAGGAAGAAGCATTTTGTTAGAAGGTAATGGAGATGTGAAAGGAGCGGTTACAGTAATAACAGGGAGAGTAGGGGACACCACCACACTGGATCAGCAGTCCCCCCACCTTGAATTGGCGGTGACGAGGGGCCTAGAGGAAGGACTTAGGTGAGCTAATCTGCCATCAGAAGGTAAGGAGGAAAAATGCTTAGTACAGTGGGTTAGAGATGGGTATGAAGGAAATTTAGTGAACAAAATCGTTTTATCCTTGAGTGGGGCTTTAAGCTACAGCTATACTTCTGCTCATTTACTTTGCTCAGACGTTCGTAAATCTCCCCAGTGTTTATTTAATAATTCTTACATTGTGCTTTGCTGTTTAAAATATATTTTTGTACCTGTGCTGAATGCCAGATCCACCCATTGGCATTTGACTTTGGCTTGTGTGTGTTTTCATAACCTCCATCTTTGCCACATCAACAATGTACTGGTGCACAGTGTGAGAAATCAATGCTGATGACCTATAAAGTTAACGTCTGTTTCTTCTCTGTGCGTGTTTGTGGTCCACCTCTGTACACTTTTTAAAACATATACGTTTATTGAAATCTTATCAGTACATTTTTGCTAAAGCTTAGGAGACAGTTAAAGAATAAATCTAATCTAAGCTGTTTACTCATTTTCCTTGGCTTCAGCAAGGTTCAGTTTGATTGCTTGGTGGCTTGTTGAATCTCTCAGCTACCTAATGAGGAGATCTCATACTAGAGATTTTGTTACCTGGCTCCTTACGTTTTGTATTTCTGTGAAGGGACCAGTGTCAACACTACTCAAAGTAATACTCAAAGCAAAATAGTGATATGTTTCTCCAAAGAGACTCTGCTACTTTAAGAATACTTAAAGCTGAAGTACCAAATAATTGCAGCCTCTTTCAGTAATCTCTGCTTTGCCAGAATGCGGGGCCATTCTGATCAGTCAAAGCTCAGACACTTCTAGGTAGTGTTGGATCTGGCTACTAAGCTATGCCCCTAACATTTCTATTGGCTCATTACTATGAGGAACTACCTCACTGGCCAATGGGCATGTGTGTGGGAGGTTGAGAATACTTTGGCAGCATTGCAGCCTTGCCTGGTCAGAATAGCCTAACATTCAGTCAAAGTAAAATACAATGAAAGCTGTACTCGCCTCGGTGTGCCTGCACATAATACCTTTCAGCAGAGTGACAGAGTCTCTATTATATGCCCAAAGACCACTCAAAATTGAATATTACCTGAGGATTGCAGTAGGTCTATGGTGTGTATAACCCCAGAAAGAGTTGATGGCTTTGTGCTGTTTGGTAGTTTCTCTCTAGTTCTATTTCTTTCTTTTCATACTGAACATCTTTATGACTCTTTGGTGGAGTTAAAGGGTACATATAATGCCCAAGCCAACCAACAGTTTTAAACAAGAGGGATAAAAGTGCTCTACCTCCACCACCCATATATCAGGTTTCATCCGCATGGGATACCAGTGCTTGCTCGGGCTCCTGTCAGCCTCTCAATCCTCCAACCAGAAGGAAAAAAAATAACACTTTTATTAGACAGACGTATGGCGATACGTCTGCCATCCGTCTTGGCGGATTGGATCGGATGAGATCTGGTGAAAACGGACATGCTGTCCGTTTTAGTTCGATCTCCCCGTAGAGATCAGCGGGGCTCTGACAGGCCCCTCCTCGCTCAGTGAGCAGAGACGGACATGTCATCCACAGGCTCAGCAGGGAGCTCAACAGAGCGATCTCCCTCTGAGCTGGCGGACTCCGCTGAGCATATCTGCACCGTGTGAAATGGGTCTTGTTCTCCGGCTTACATGCAAGGCATTGCAGAGGTTCTAACATGTTTCGGCCAGTATGGTCTTACTCATAGCAACCACTTTCACCACCAATAAAAAATAATATAAATATTGCTACCGTAATGAAAGCACCACAAAACAAATGAACATTTAAAACAGCAAAATAGGCAAAAAAAAATATTGGATAACAAAAAAACAATAGTTTAAGGCTACTGTTTGTGTGACGGAGCTTTGCTTTAAGTGGATTTCCACCCCAAAAAAAATGTCATTAATGTACATGAAATAAATAAAAAAAAAACATTTGGAGAAAAAATTTTTTTTACTTACCCTTTTATACCTGTTGCTATGTGAGCCCTTGAAATCTGCCTCCTTCATCACCTCGGCTGCTGACGTCACTTCTCTCGGTGCCTCCGCTCACTAGTGCTCCTGGGAGATGTGTGTCATCATTTCCCAGGAGTCAGTGGGCTGCGCTGAGGGCTAGGTTGCCATAACAATGGGGTGGGCACTTCCGACGCCCATTGTTATGGCAACCTGTATACTTTACAGAGCTGCTATGGCACATTACTGCGCATGCGTGAGAACGGGGCGGTGCATGCTGGTCCAGCAACAGCACCGTATCCCGGAACAGGATGCTTGTGGGCTTCACATGCCCACAAGCAAAATGAGAATGTACAGAACAACAAGATCAAACTTATTAAAACAGATGAAACCGGACATCAGGGGAGAATTAAAACAAAAGACGTGAGTGCTAAAACACCTTTTTAAATGCTTGTAAAAGGTTTAAAAAATATATATATATAGTTTGTAGTTGGAGCTCTGCTTTAACCTCTGACTTGTTAGAAGAAACACTTATGCCGCGTACACACGAACAAACTTTACGGCAGACTTTGTCCTGCGGACTTTTCTACTGACTTTTCGACAGACTTTCCGAATGAACAGACTTGCCTACACACGATCAACCAAAGTCCGACGGATTCGTACGTGATAACGTACAACCGGGCTAAAACAAGGAAGTTCATAGCCAGTAGCCAATAGCTGCCCTAGCTTCGTTTTTTGCCCGTTGGACTAGCATACAGATGAGCGGACTTTTCGATCGGACTCGAGTCCGTCGGACAGATTTGAAACATGTTTCATTTCTAGGTCCGTCAAACTTTTGAGATAAAAAAGTCCGCTGGAGCCCACACACGATCGAATTGTCCGACGGACTCAGGTTATCAAGTATGCAGTAAAGTCCGGTCGTGTGTACGCGGCATTAGAGTACATTCACATCAGATACGGTAAGGCGATCCCAAAGGACTGCGCCACATACCAGCCGGTTCATCGTAACGCAGTGGATGTTGTCAACGAGCCCTTAGTAAGAAAGGAGATTTCCTAGCTACAATCAAGGTGTACTTTTACCTAAACCCCTGCTGCCCGCCCCCCCCCCCCCCCACTTGAATGGGATGATATACACTATATTACCAAAAGTATTGGGACACCTGTCTTTACACACAAATGAACAGTTATAACAGCTTCAACTCTTTTGGGAAGGCTGTCCACAAGGTTTAGGAGTGTCTATGGGGAATGTTTGACCATTCTTCCAGAAGCGCATTTGTGAGGACAGGCAATGATGTGGATACGGCTCGCAGTCTCTGCTCTAATTCATCCCAAAGGTGTTCTATTGGGTTGTGGTCAGGAGTCTGTGCAGGACAGTCAAGTTCCCCCACCCCAAACTCCCTCATCCATGTCTTTATGGACCTTGCTTTGTGCACAGGTCCAAATCATTTGGTGGGGGGGAGATTATGGTGTGGGGTTGTTTTTCAGGGGTTGGGTTTGGCCCATTAATTCCAGTGAAGGAAACTTTTAAGTGGTCAGCATATCGAGACATTTTGAACAATTTTATGCTCCCTATTTTGTGGGAACAGTTTGGGGATGGAACTAAGGGGCCAAGCCCAACCCCTGAAAAAAAACAACCCTACGCCATAATCCCCCCTCCCCCAAATTATTTGCACCAGTGTGCAAAGCAAGGTCCATAAAGAAATGGATGAGCGAGTTTGGGGTGGAGGAACTTGACTGGCCTGCACAAAGTCTTGACCTCAAACCGATAGAACATCTTTGGGATGAATTAGAGTGGAGACTGAGAGCCAGGCCTTCTCATTCACATCAGTGCCTGACCTCACAAATTTGCTATAGAGACATTCTTAAACCTTGTGGACAGTCTTCTCAGAAGAGTTGAAGCTATTATAGCTGCAAAGGGTGGGCCAACTCAATATTGAATCGTATGGACTAAGACTGTGATGGCATTAAAGTTCATTTTCATGTAAAGGCAGGTGTCCCAATACTTTTGGTAATATAGTGTATATTGATACTGGAATTCTTGGTATATAGTTCCATTACTGTCAGCTCTGCGAATGAAGTAAATAAGCAGCTGGGACGAAGTAGTTAGTGTAGTTTAGTTTAGGGGAATGCAGTAAGTGGGTCAGATTTATGAGAAGCTCAGTTTTGGAAGCTCCAGAAGCTCAGGTTTACAAATTCCATTGTGGCTGAAATTAACAAATGGCTTATTTTTTTAGACATGGTATTCTTGTCTCATACATACAGACACAGATAAGTACAAATGTAGTATTTCCCATTGTTTTTCCAGGCAATACAGAACCCATTGGATTTACATCTACAGGAAGAGGCATGGCGCTCTGTGTGTCCTCTAGTAGCCAAACTTAAACGCTTCTATGAATTCTCTCTACGACTTGGTAATTTTAGATTATGATTTTCTTCAGACTCTTCACAATTTCATGTTTATTATTTTTTTGTAGTGTAACTACTATGCTTGGCATCTTAAGTCATTGTGCTACAATGCAAAGGATTAATGTGTCATGTACTTTGTACTAAATGATATGACTCTAATATTGACTAATCTCTTATAAAATCCCATAAGAATATATCGGCCTGATGTCTGTGGTTTACCAACTCTCTACTGGCAATATTTGTTGTCCATAGAAAATGCACTGCACAGCCTGCTGGAAGCACTTACATCACCTCCGTATGCTCCAACACAACACCTGGAAAGAGAGCAGGCCCTGGCCAAACAGTTTGCTGAGATCCTGCATTTTACCCTTAGCTTTGATGAGCTCAAGGTATGAGATCAGTGGAAGGCATCCCCCATTATGCAATGTATTCAGAAATGTTTTTTTAAGGCATTCCACACCATTTTAGAAACATTACATTATTCCTTTAGTCACTAAATGATAGCTAAATTAGTAGGTTAGTTGGATTGTAACCTAGTGAAGGTGATGAATATTAAAAGGGCATTAGAATATAAACTCCTTTCAGGGGCTCAGCTACAGAAATGGTTGTTTATATTGTCTAAGGAACTGCATAGTATGCCAGTGTTATTAATACAGGACATCATAATATTAATAATATTAATAATAATATATTTTTATATTGGGTATACAGAAAAGTGTAGCGCTAAAATAAAAAATCATAAGAAGAAAAATTGTGCGGTATGAAAAGTGAAACAATACAATATGTATATGATAACTACTGGTGCATCTTCAAAAGTCCAAATAAAACACCATCATGTATAAGTGATATGAGTCCCATATATATGAAAAACATCATATGAAGATCGTGACAGTGAACAGATGAAATCCTGAAGTGAAGAAAACACCACCACCAACAATAGGGAGGCTTACCGGAACGTTTGAACCCAAAGGAACATGAAAGGACTGGTATGTCTCTCGGAAGTGGTGCCCCAAATGCATACGCAACAGTTGCGTATGCATTTGGGGCACCACTTCCGAGAGACATACCAGTCCATCGATGGTCGCAGGTTCCTTTTGCAACTTCTACAGAACTCCATATTTCCATTGGCTGTTTTACTACACAAGTTTGTTTGACCCATCAAACGTATGTTCCTTTGGGTTCAAACATTCCGGTAAGCCTCCCTATTGTTGGTGGTGGTGTTTTCTTCACTTCAGGATTTCATCTGTTCACTGTCACGATCTTCATATGATGTTTTTCATATATATGGGACTCATATCACTTATAAATGATGTTTTTTTATTTGGACTTTTGAAGATGCACCAGTAGTTATCATATACATATTGTATTGTTTCACTTTTCATACCGCACAATTTTTCTTCTTATGATCTTTTATTTTAGCGCTACACTGTTCTGTTTTCCAATTAGTGCATATATCCTATTTGCTGTGTTAGCTGCTCTCCTTTTTTGGGTAGCGCAGAATTATTTGTTACACCATATATTGGGTATACAACTTCTAAGAGTAAGGAAAAGTCAAATATACGGTTCTATGTATGAACACTCTTTCCAATCCTAACCATGCCAAATAATACAATTAATACAAAGTGGCTTTTGTCCTTACCATGGATCAGGCACCGTTTAGCTAACAGCTGCTATACATGCAGGTAAAAGTTATGTTCTTGTCCCACCCTCTTTTATCATATTTACTATCCATGCCTGGGATGCACAGGAAGCCTCCTGGAGCATTCTGGATTGAAGCACACTATATTTTTCTCTATTTTCACATAATATAAGGAAGTTATACTATGCTGTTGCAATTGGTCTGTCATCAAAAGTAATTTTGCCCACATGCTAAGTTATGGAGTCTTGTTAGTAAACGTTAACGCAAAAAAAGAAATGCAGTACATGGCAGCAATACATACATGTCTCAATGTTTTGGCACTTTAAAGACCCTGCAAGTACAGAAAAATACCTATTGATGTGCCAGAAATACACCTCAGTTCTTGCTGACAACACACAGCATTTTTGTGAACTGAGTAGTGTAAGCACTGTCCAGTTGTCTTTTGCTGAACGCATCCCTCTCATTGCCCTAATCTTCATAATTTAGAAAGATAACAGGGGAAAGGTGCACATGACACAGAACAGCTCTATATTTCTGACGTGATCAAGTTATTTCTGCAGTCATACAGCTATAAAAAAAATGCTTTCAGTAATATAAGCTACATACATAGCTTAAATAGTATATTTAAAGGTAAGATATTTTAAGAATAGTTAATAAATTGATAAGGACAGATATATAGTTATGGTATCCACCTAAGTAAAAAGCTGAAATGGGCAAAGACCATTTTAAATATAATGGACAGATAAATCACAAAAGACTTTTGTTTACCAGATGACAATAATTTTTTTCTACATCTGTTTTTTTCAGATGACAAATCCAGCAATACAAAATGACTTTAGTTATTACAGGCGGACTGTGAGTCGCAATCGACTAAATAACTTCCAGGTAAGGTGTATGATATAATGCTGCTAAAGAATTTCTTCAGCCAAGTTAACGTCCTTGTATAAAGCCTATATATTGGGCAGCCCAGTGGCTAAGTGGTTAGCACTTCTGCCTTCTCTCTAACAGCGCTAGGGTTGTTGATTTGCATCCCAACTACGACACTACCTGCCTCGAGTCTGCATGTTCTCCCTGTGCCTGCGTGGGTTTCCTCCTACAGTCCAAAGACATGCTGGTAGGTTAATTGGCTACTGTCTAAATTGGTCCTAGTATGAATATGAGTTAGGGACCTTAGATTGTAAGCTCCTTGAGAGCATGGACTGATGTGAATGTATAATATATGTAAAG